>NC_064922.1:701024385-701327415 GCF_023897955.1 Schistocerca gregaria | reverse complement strand
ACAGGATAAACGTTCCGTTGTTCAATTCTTGGCTGCGGATGGACAAACTCTGATAATGAAGAATTAAGAATGTGTATGTGGCAGTATCTCATTCGAAAACCACGTAACGGATGGTGCGCCAAAGCCTGTTGTTACTTTGTGATAACGCACATCCGCAAATAGCAAACATCGTATCGCAGAAGTCAGCCAACTCAAGTGGGGGATAGTCGAGCACACGCCGTATAATCGTGGCCTCTCACCGTGTAATTATCTTGCTTTCAGGCCCATCTAGATACATCTAGATGATTACTTTGCAGTTCGCAATTAAGTGTCTGGCAGAGGGTTAATCGAACAACCTTTAAACTTCTTCTCTACAGTTCCACTCCCGAAAATTACGTAGGAGAAACCAACAAATCTTTCGATGCGGGCTTTGATTTCTCTTCCTTTACTATAGTGATAATATCTCTCTGTGTGGGTGGGCGCAAACAAAATATTTTCACACTCTGAGGAGAAAGCTGGTGACAGAAATTTCATGAGAAAATCCTGCCGCAGCGAAAAACGCCTTTCTTTTAATTACTGCCACCCCATTTCGTGTATCATATGTATCGTAATACTGGCACTCTCTCCGCTATTTCTCGGTAGTTAAAAAAGAGCTGCCGTTCTTCGAACTTTTTCTATGTCCTCAGCTAATCCTATTCCATATGAATTCCAGACCGCACAGCAGTACTCCACAAGAGGGCGGACAAAAGTAGTGTCAGCGGTATCATTAACATGCCTGTTACATTTTCTAAGTGTTCGGCCAGAAAATTGCGGTCTTTGGTTTGCTTTCCTCACTGATTGTCTCACTCCTTTTCCTTTAACAAGTGACATGAAGCGTTCACAATTCCTGTCGAATGAGGACATGCAGCAACCAGTTACGGAATTCAAGCAGCAGGACAAGGCATTTTACCAAACTGGTATTTCAACATGGTGCGTCGGTGGGATGTTTGGCTCAGTGCTCACAGCTATTTTGCATGACTCACATGTCAGTCAAGTGTTGTACGACCTTCTAACGGAAAGTATTTGATCATGCCTTATATATATAAATATAACGTGGACTTTTCCGATCCACATGACACCGACTCATAGCTAATTAGAGGGATATAAAATACCTCCTCAGCATGAAGTGATTCATTGCGTCCTACATTTCACTATGTAGCTCCTTTATTCTCTGTCCTCACTCCCTTAAATATTACCCGTACTTCATTCATACATAATGGAATTATCCACAAAATCATTCATACGTTACCTGACCGTTTTCTAAAGATAATCTAATAAATTAAGATTACAATCAGAAATTGTTTCTGGTAAACGCAAATCAAATCGGTATATTTCACTAATGATTAACTATCAGTAAACAACTACTTTATATTTAAACAGACTGAAGTGAACACCGGAAAATTTTCAGAGAAGTTACTACTTCCGTAAAATATTGTCGTTCCTTAGAATTCTAGTTAGCAGATATTTATCTAAACTTGTTGTTTAACATTCACAAAATGTTTATTAATTAGTAGCTGTTTACCTAATACTTGTAGTTCAATATTTACAAATTGCGCTTGTAGTTATCAAGGACTGACATGTATCAAAAGGCCATTATGGTGAAGATTTATTTAGATGAATAATGTTTATTGGGTGTTACTAAGTGAACCAGTCCTGTCTTACACGTTTTTCTTATGTGAGTTGTTTGCGTGCGTGTGTTCGGGTACGTCTTTTTTACTTGTGCAAGCATGTGTGCGTGTGTGTGTGTGTGTGTGTGTGTGTGTGTGTGTGTGTGTGTGTGTGTGTGTGCGGGTGCGCAGGGCATATAACAACAAAATACGTACTGTAGAATATAAAACTTTACTAAAATTCATTGGCAGAAAGATGTTGAATCGCATGCACTAGGTTACAAGTGGCACATGCATCAGCATTTATGTAACGATAAGCTGATTAAAACCAAGAAAGAATTTACCTTTATTAGGTACCCTAGTGATGGTATTAGATGAAGTGATTTTTACACTTCTGCCTGAAGTTCACTAAAAGACCAGGAAGAGACCAGGTGTAGGAAAGAATAACACGCAATTTACCACTTGAACCCGCGGAGTAGAGATAGAGTTTTGTTCTAATTATCATTTCGTTCCGAGACAGCATTACAAATAGAAGGGAAGGGGGTTGGGGAGGGAGGGCGGTGGAATCACGGTGGTGAGAGCACTAGTTACTGAGGGATGTAATGTTGGAGTCAAGAAGAGAGAAACCCTGTCGGTGAACATCTAAACAAACTGATGACTTGAGTTGTCTCTTAAATGGACTGAAATATAGTGGACGAAGAGGATGGAATTATGTCAGCTTTTAGGCCTTCATATTGGTTTCTGTAATTTGTTTTCGACTGCGTTCCGGTCAGGGTAGGTTAGTTAAATTACACATTGCACAGGCCATAGATTATATTACTCAATAACTACAGCAAAGTGAGAGAATAATGCCTGAAACAGACACTAGACATTACGTAAACATTTGTCAGCAGTAACCTTTCTTCCAGGAGTACTAGCCCAGCCAGACGGAATTCAACAGCACAGACGTGTATCCTCGTAAGGGAGGACATTTGCGATCCCACACGTCAATAAAATTCGTCATACAAAAGTGCCGGAGAGGTAGAAGTTAAAAATCGGATACTACTAATGCTGTACATGCGATTTGGAGGCGTGTTATCTTCCCGAAGAAATGGAAGTATGTAAGGTGAAGTTGCGTTAGTCATACCACAGGCTAAGTCGTGCACCAGTAATAACTGATCCCACGTTTCTAAAATGCGACAGCAAGGTTTCTAAGAAAAAAGATGTGACGGGACAGATGGCTGTCGTGACAGAAAATTAATTATCGTGTAAGTCTGTTTTTATTGCATTCTCTCGCACATATGGAAGCAATTTCAGAGACCAATGTGACGATAAAGTAACTGTTTTCTATCATGTCTGTTTTCAAACACTGTGCCATCCATTTAAGCATAATCAAACAGTAGAAAACTTTGATTATATACGTTTAGATCTGGTCTGAAACGGTAGAGATTTCACTGCCTAAGTTGTACAAGCGGAGAATTCATTAATCTTTCCCATACTACTGAGGCATTAATGGAGATTACATACCAAATAAAAATTGTCTGTTTAGCTGATCAATGTGACGAAGAGAGCTTACAGTAAAGGGAAGCTGGAGGATGTGGCCGAAGCTCTACTGAACTATCTGAAAGGTGAAACTGGATATAATGGAACATGTAGAAGATACAATATGACAAAGTCGTCGACAGTGAGTCGTCTGAAAGGCATAAATAAAACATCAAAATCTGGCACACCTGTTGATGTGACAGCAAAAAAAAAATGGTTCAAATGGCTCTGAGCACTATGGGACTTAACAGCTGTGGTCATCAGTCCCCAAGAACTTAGAACTACTTGAACCTAACTAACCTAAGGACATCACACACATCCATGCCCGAGGCAGGATTCGAACCTGCGACCGTAGCAGTCGCGCGGTTCAGGACGGTGCGCCTAGAACCGCGAGACCACAGCGGATGTGACAGCAGAGATGTAAGATAAATTAGCACAGAATATAATTAATTTAGAGTCTACTTTCCTCTGAGCAAGCCGCGCGGTGTAGACGCGATGTCTGAGGCGCCTTGTCACGGACCAGTCCACTCTCTCCGTTGGAGTTTCGAGTCCTCCCTCTGGAACGGGTGTGTCTGTTGTCCTTAGCGTAAATTAGTTTGAGTTAGACTAAATAGTGTGTAAGGCTAGGGACCGATGACATCAGCAGTTTGGTCACGTAAGAGCTTACCACAAATTTCCAAACTTCCTCTGAGTAACTACTGTTGAATGATGGAAATTTGCCTACCAAATCGCTGAGACGTATTTTCTACTTCATCACTCGAATAAACAAATATTCCATAAAAAAAGATATTACAGATGTATTAAGGATCATCCCACTTTTCCTTTGAGAGTACCCGAAACAATATCGATGGCACATGAAAAGGGGCTCAGTAAAGGGGTGAGTTCATGAGTTTTTTGTTCAATATGAAGAAATACTAACTGAAATTAAGTTTACTGCTGACCAAACATACTGTATAACTCGGTGGAAACCACATTATCCAAATTTCAAAGCCGGTCGTTTTGGCCGAGCTGTTCCAGGAGCTTCAGTCCGGAACCGCGCTGCTGCTACGGTCGCAGGTTCGAATCCTGCCTCGGGCGTGGGTGTGTGTGTGTGTTGTCCTTAGGTTAGTTAGGTTCAGGTAGTTCTAAGTCTATGGGACTGATGACCTCGGATGTTAAGTCCCATAGTAATTAGAGCCGTTTGAACCATAGCTCACAAACCGTCTAAAGTAATTGCGTTATAAAGGCAAACAACAAGTGGACGCAATTACCAGTGGAAGGAAAGAGATCTTACGACGACATGATTATGTGCAATGAATGCACCACGGGATTTCATAAATCCGCTGTTGATATTTAAGCGCAGCAGAATGAATAGCATCTTAAGAAAGGGAGCGGTACCAAACAAAGCATTTGGATTTTTAGCACATCAGAAGATTTTTCCGATGTCTGTAATATTTCATAAAATGTAAAAAACTGGAAAAAAGAGGCCAGAAACAAATTTTGCTGGATTGACATAGCATACAGAGCAAATCTTAGAGGCTGTTCAAGTGGCTCGTGAATATGGTATAATAATGTTATTATTTCCCGCTCACGTAACTTATCGTCTACAGCCACTGAACAGATCGTTCTTTAAAACACCTTCGTAACTACGTTCAAATCCTGCCATTGTCATAGAATAAGCTAACATTGCAGGACCCCTGGGTAATGCATACCCTAGATCAGTTGGTCTAGACACAGTACTAAACGGTTTTGAGGCAGAAGGCTTCTGGACAAGTGATAAAAATGTCGTCAAAGAAGACGGCTTTGTAGCTACTGTTGATTAATCAGACCAAGGATAGACTGATGGAACTGAAGCAACAACGCGGAAGTTTGGAAGGCCGCTTAATCTTACAACACCGTTTTAACGTCAACTACTAACAGAAAGGAAATAAAAGACAAAGAAAAGTCAAACGAAATGAAGAGACTGATATAGAAAATTTTAAAAAGACACAAATAGATAAAAGCTTTAACAAGGATAAAAAATTAAATGACAGAACGATTTGGTTATGTCAAATGTGTGAAGAAGATCGAGAAGAAGACTTGATTCGGTGTATGAAATGTAGGGGCTGGGTGCATGACCGATTGGCTGGCGTGGAAAGTAAAATTAAGAAATATTTCTGTGATATCTGTGTTCAAACAAATTGATTTTCGAGACGGAAAGTTAAGTAATTTAATTTGTTAAGAATTTATGTTCTGTTTCCTATGTGTAATTTCACTACGTGTAACTTTAGCGCCACGCGGGATCAGCCGAGCGGTCTGTGGCGCTGCAGCCCTCCCTCGGGCATGGGTGTGTGTGTTTGCCCTTAGGATAATTTAGGTTACGTTGTGTGTAAGCTTAGGGACTGATGACCTTAGCAGCTAAGTCCCATAAGATTTCACAATTGAACATTTTTTGTAACTTTAGGAGTAAGTTATCGTTTACAGATTGTAGTTTGACTTTGTGACGTTCTGTTACATTATTCCACATATTTATTATTATGTCGTCGCCGACTTCTTGTCCTAAGCACGACTCAGGCTACAAAGGAGGACGGATTGTTTAATTGTGAAACCAGGTGCCTTAATCATACCGAAGATCCAGAAGTGTAAAAGGTCGAAAACTCATTTTGGGGAAATATTTTTGTATTGTCTGGAAGCTGATTGATAGCTTAAAAACTAAAGACACAGTGTATGGAAAAAAAAATTCTGTTATTTAAATTACGCTAACAAATATAATAATATTTTTCCTTAAGTGATAAGACTTGAGGAGCTAGAGAAATACGAATTTCTTTTCTTTGTAAGTAAATAAATTCTTCGCCTATGTAAAATCAAGGGAATACGGTTAAATCCCACAGAACTATCAAGAATGCCGTGTTTACTATAAGAGAGATATTCTGCAGTGAAATTTATCAATGTAAACGCAAGGCTAAGCCAATGAACTGAGAATTATTGGCTAATCTACACACCTGGAAATGGAAAAAAGAACACATTGACACCGGTGTGTCAGACCCACCATGCTTGTTCCGGACACTGCGAGAGGGCTGTACAAGCAATGATCACACGCACGGCACAGCGGACACACCAGGAACCGCGGTGTTGGCTGTCGAATGGTGCTAGCTGCGCAGCATTTGTGCACCGCCGCCGTCAGTGTCAGCCAGTTTGCTGTGGCATACGGAGCTCCATCGCAGTCTTTAACACTGGTAGCAAGCCGCGACAGCGTGGACGTGAACCGTATGTGCAGTTGACGGACTTTGAGCGAGGGCGTATAGTGGGCATGCGGGAGGCCAGGTGGAATTACCGCCGAATTGCTCAACACGTGGGGCGTTAGGTCTCCACAGTACATCGATGTTGTCGCCAGTGGTCGGCGGAAGGTGCACGTGCCCGTCGACCTGGGACCGGACCGCAGCGACGCACGGATGCACGCCAAGACCGTAGGATCCTACGCAGTGCCGTAGGGGACCACACCGCCACTTCCCAGCAAATTAGGGACACTGTTGCTCCTGGGGTATCGGCGAGGACCATTCGCAACCGTCTCCATGAAGCTGGGCTACGGTCCGGCACACCGTTAGGCCGTCTTCCGCTCACGCCCCAACATCGTGCAGCCCGCCTCCAGTGGTGTCGCGACAGGCGTGAATGGAGGGACGAATGGAGACGTGTCGTCCTCAGCGATGAGAGTCGCTTCTGCCTTGGTGCCAATGATGGTCGTATGCGTGTTTGGCGCCGTGCAGGTGAGCGCCACAATCAGGACTGCATACGACCGAGGCACACAGGGCCAATACCCGGCATCATGGTGTGGGGAGCGATCTCCTACACTGGCCGTACGCCTCTGGTGATCGTCGAGGGGACACTGAATAGTGCACGGTACATCCAAACCGTCATCGAACCCATCTTTCTACCATTCCTAGACCGGCAAGGGAACTTGCTGTTCCAACAGGACAATGCACGTCCGCATGTATCCCGTGCCACCCAACGTGCTCTAGAAGGTGTAAGTCAACTACCCTGGCCAGTAAGATCTCCGGATCTGTCCCCCATTGAGCATGTTTGGGACTGGATGAAGCGTCGTCTCACGCGGTCTGCACGTCCAGCACGAACGCTGGTCCAACTGAGGCATCAGGTGGAAATGGCATGGCAAGCCGTTCCACAGGACTACATCCAGCATCTCTACGATCGTCTCCATGGGAGAATAGCAGCTTGCATTGCTGCGAAAGGTGGATATACACTGTAATAGTGCCGACATTGTGCATGCTCTGTTCCCTGTGTCTATGTGCCTGTGGTTCTGTCAGTGTGATCATGTGATGTATCTGACCCCAGGAATGTGTCAATAAAGTTTCCCCTTCCTGGGAAAATGAATTCACGGTGTTCTTATTTTAATTTCCAGGAGTGTATTAAGATATTTGAGGTAAATGAAATCAAATGCATTGTGTACTGGAAAGCATTCCGATGTACGAGTTGTGTAGCACCATGCATGAAGACATGAAAACAGTTTACAAGTTCTGTTTCATTGTACGATTGAGAGTAGAGACTGGATTGTACTCCGCGCCGCGTCAGTGCTGTACACTGCTATATTCGACTCTTCGCCGCTACCGGAAACCCGCGGTGTACTATGGTGACTAAGGAAAATTCCTAACACTGTCAACGCTTTCGCGTCGTATATGTGTCGGTGACTATGCAGCTCGTTAGAATGAAATTACAATGAAATGAATACCCCTAGCTGCATACAGGCGTTGATATAAGTTAACGGGGACAGTTGAAAATGTGTGCCCTGCCCGGGACTCGAACCCGGACATGTCCGAAAGAACAGATACCATCTTCATATACATATAGTTGAGGCTCACCAACCACTGAACCATCTGCTTCTGTGCGGATGCACAAACAGTGCCCGAACTCTTACGAGAATCGGCAAACAGCCGTGAATAAAGAGTATAAAGGGCGTGGGCACTATGAGTATAGTGCAGGACAATAAGTTGGGAATGTGGGACTCGCGGAAGGCGGGCCAGAGATAAGTCCCTGCTGTCGCACTGTCCTCTGTGTCCTCGGTGGCTCAGATGGATAGGCGGCACGGTAGCTCAGCGTGTTCGGTCAGAGGGTTAGCTGCCTCTTTGTAATAAAAAAAAAAAAAACGGAGTTAATCGAACAACAACGAACATCTTACGACGTCCGCCCTGAGCAGATGGAACGTTAGCCAACAAAATGAGATTTTTTAAAAAAAGGGGATAGAGCGTCTGTCATGTAAGCAGCAGATCCCGGTTTCGAATCCGGGTCGGGGCACAAATTTTCAGCTGTTCCCGTTGACTTATATCAACGCCTGTATGCAGCTCGGGGTATTCGTTTCATTTTGCTTTCATGTCAGTTGTGCATATATTATCAGTTACGACTACGCACGGGTTCAGGAAAAGCCAAACAAAGTGCCCTCACTTACTGGTGCAATAATATTGTGGTCAACTAATAACCTCTTCACTCGTGCTGCAGTGGTAACAACAAGAGTAGGCGTCAAATCTCTGCTCGACACCCACCAGGTACCCAATAATTCCGACGAGCAATTTATACGACAGTAACGCTACGAGGAAGAACGGACCTATTTCGGAATACAGGTAGTTCTTAGTCCGGTTAATGGGCACCGCTGTCGCCCTGTAGCTTTTACTGGAGCATTTAACTTTGACTAGGTTATTTTATCAATACTGTGTTGTCATGCAGTACGAAAATAAGGTCACCTACTAACGAGTTGAATTATAATGTGATTTTAATGGAAAATGTCAGCCACTCGGGAAGTCAGCTAAGCGGAAATAGCGTCAGTTCCGTTTCTGACGGTCCCCCAAATTACGTAAAAGCCGTAAACCACTTAGCTTTTATCAGTGCGGGGTAACAGGCCAACTGCAGAAGCCTCTTGGTAATATGCATAATGCATGCTAATGAATTACTAATCTTAGCGGGCGGTAGAAATTTCAGATATTCAACTGGTGCGTGAAACAAAAGAGCCCTCAAAACGAAATTATTAAAACATTCCCTGCAGCTTAGCAATGAAGGAGCACTTAAATATTTGCTCCTTGCCGCTATCGTTTAATGAATTCTCAGTAACTAATCCTTCTCAAATTGTTAAATTACATGGAAGCGAATCGCTTCAAATCATAGCTCAGAAAATGTGTCCGGTGTTCGTGTATGCATAGTGCTGATAGATACGAATACAAGGGCGAGCGAAAAGTATTGTGTACGAACTTTTAATGTGAAATCTCCCGAAGATTTTTAAATAAAAAAAAAGTATATTAACTTTGTACATCTTTGTTCTTCATGTCTACATATTTGCAACCCTTTGCTGTAGAGTGCTCCAAATTGTGGCGAGTAACATAGGAGTGTGTGATACAGCTATGTCGTTGCGTGAGAAACAGCTTAGTGTAATCGATTGCGAATTCTAAGAGTTCGTCCAGACACGGAGCACTCTCTCCTTCAGCATTATAACCAGACCACTCACGAACGCTGCGACACCTGCGATAATTCAACGCCTTAGGTTCACATTCTACAGTGACGGTACCTAAAAACAGAGAGGAAAGTGTTCATCGCCACTGTGACTATGTCAAGAAATAAATATGTGACCATAAATAATAATGGTTTACAATGTTGATAAAGATTGTTTTATTTGAAAAGCGTTTGAGTTTCCCCAGAAAAAAATTCGGAGTCGTTACTTTTCAGCGCGTCCTGGTGGTGTCCTGTTTATCAGTACGAACTTTAAAATGACACTCTGTGGGAAAAATTTCAATATTTGAATTTAAACTTGTCTCTCGATTATATAGTCTGTTCCTTTTATCGGTCCCTGAATCAATTGCCTGTTTTAATTTTGGTCCCGTCCGAAAGCAACTTCACTACATTCGTCATATTTTGGCATCAGGAGACAGGTAGATTGGAATACAGATACGGACCGTGTCTACGAGTATCACACATAGGACCTGACGTAATCGACTAGATCAGTGGGGAAAATATTGAGCAAAAGAGTGTAATGTAAATTTATCTGGGCATCCTCAAATATGTCTTCTAACGATCATTGAATTTTCTCATTATGGGAGTATAGGAAGGTGATCTGTTTCAGTCGTTAAAAACCATTCGAAAGTGAAGATCGCTCAAAATATTTTTTATCAAAAGAACGGGTTTCAACAGTCTTAGCTGTCGTCTTCGAGTCTTAATCCTTTTTTTGGTAGCAACATGGCTTGCTACAAAAAAATTATTTAAGTTCTGAAGATGACAGTTAAGACTGTTGAAACCGATTGTCTTGAATAACAAGTATTTTGTGCGGTCTTGGCTTTTGCATGGTTTTTATCGTTTAACAAGCATATTGAAAGAACCTCAAGAGTCAGAGTAACACTATAAAGGACATGTGAAATGGACAAAGCAAATATTATAATTAAATTTTGAAAGGAAATATCATGCAGGAAAGAATTCTGTGCAGTGAAGTTGAGAAGTATAAACGCATGTGTTCCATCAGTATCAGACCGGTTTTCCATCTTCCAAGGCAAATAAGAAAGTACATAAGGTGAAGATTGGAAAGTAGGAGACGAGGTACTGGCGGAATTAAAGTTGCGAGGACGGGTCGTGAGTCGTGCTTGGGCAGCTCAGTTGATAGAGCACCTGCCTGCGAAAGGCAAAGGTCCCGAGTTCGAGTCTCGGTCCGGCACACAGTTTTAATCTACCAGGAAGTTTCAGTACATAAGGTTCTAAAAACGAAAAAACAGATGTTATGGTTCGTAATATTGCAGCACATATGCAAAGGAAACTGCCATTTACACAAAGCCTTTACGTTCACTCAGGAAAAGGTAATACAAAACCTGCACACACTGCTTTAACGTACTAAACAGAAACACTATTGTTACACGCCGTGTAAACAAAGTACCTATTGGGAAAAAACCTTTCACTACATTTCATTGCAAAGAACACACCAAAGAATGTCAGAAATTTTCTTAGTTTAACAATAATAGAAAATTTATTCCTTACTTAAGTTTCACAGTCGTACATTTATTTTTGTGAGATGACTGTACAACACTTTGATGCGTAGTTTCATCTGTTAACCCGACTAAACAGAACAGAAGACGATCAAATATTGACCGAACGTAGTCATGCGATGAAAGTCAGTGGAACTGAGACGGTAAAATGAATGCATATGTCGTCTTGTTTCACTGAAAAAGGACATGAGAGATTTCCTTCCCCATCATCCTGCAATCAGAGCTTCAGCTCCAATATCAGTGACTATCCGTCGAAGAGTGTTCACCCAACTCCTTTTTTTCCGTTTCTAAGCTAGATATCATAAATATAAATTGTTAGCCCAGTACAATTCCCTATATGTTATGCACAGTTACTGCGTCTGCAAATTACACATACATGACACAGCTAAAGTTACTGTGGAGATAATTAACGGAAAATCATTAACAATATTTATGAAAGAGCAATTACATAGTTTTCTGCAAACTGTAACCCCGCTACATTAAAAGAATGACCGAGATAAAAAAAAAGAAAAACAGTGGAATATATTCACTGTAGTATCCATATGATTCCATCGTTGTCTATTGATGTAACAACCGGTTTTCATTGTTACATAATGAGAATCAAACAGTCCCATTCACGAAGTTATTTCTATTTAAAGATAACGCCTTTAAACGTAGTTAGACCTCATCAGATTATGTAAAACCGTCAGATTAAGTCCACTGCACTGGCTCCCAAAGCTCTAAGTTCGCCACATACACATAAAACCGTCTTGATGAAAATCTGGCCGTCAGAATAAACAAAGGGAACTATGCGAACATTTGACCTGTTCTAGCGTCAGGTACAGCACAGCGTGGAGACACGCGTACGCGTCGGCCTGGATGCCAAACAGCTGATCGTTTCATCGAGACGGATTTATTTGTATGTGGCTGACTTGGAGCTTTGGTAGCCGGTGCAGTGAATTTCAATTGTCGGTATTACATAATCTGATGATGCCTAACCATGGCGAAAAGCGCTATTTTTAAATAAAAATAAATTTGCAACCGTGACTGCTTTAATTCCAATACGTAAGAATAGATTCAGTTCTCACCTACAAGCTCAATTACACCGAAGTTTAACTTAGGAAATGAACGGTATTGATCCAGTAGCGCAACATTTAAATTTTTTTCGTATACGTTTCATAAAAATATTCAATGCAAGTTAGTTATGTAATGTAACGCATCAGGATCTTCACAAGATTTTCATAATTCCTTCCATAGACATCTTATTAACTTCTATAAGTTACTTCATATCTGCCATACATTTCCTGGAAGAAGTCATTCTTCTGCATATGGCTGTTGTTTAATCTACAATAAATCCTTTATATAATTATTAGCGATTACCTGTAATATGTCCCCTTAGGCAACATCAAGCTGCTTCGTCATATGAACGACGGAAATGTTAAGTGCTACACCAAGTAAAACGAAAAAAATAAATGTCAAAAGTATATCAACGTAACTCGGACGTGTATTTTCAAATGTGTCTTTATTTTCTTTAATCTTGTCTCAGTTCAAGCTGCCACAATCATTGTTATTGCTATTATCACCAAACAGGTTTATGATGTCTAAGGGGGGAATATTAACTAATAGTTATTTTTTAAATGAGGTCTTTATTTTAAATAAAATACAGCACCATGTAGGAAAATTATTTCTTCCAAGAAGTGTATAAAATAATAACTTAGAAAGATATTATTTATTCCAAAAAGGTAAGAATCACACTCTGAGAGGTATTTTAGGCCCTTCTCCCTGGCGTTAAACATTCCACCAGTGCTTTCGAAGTTCATACGAAAGTGAATAATTGAAAAAGTACCGGAATTGGTAAATGACCATAGCAGCCTCCACTGTGTAACGTATAGCTAAACTTTATATGAATGCGTGGTATCTGTTCTTTCAGACATGTCCGAAAGACCAGACAGCACGCATTCATGTAACTGATTCGCCTCGATGAAAATTGTTCAGTGCGTACGCACATAACGTTCCACCTCGAACGAAATTCTAAAATTAGTAATCATGGCTGACAAGAATGAGAACTGCGGATAGGTGGCGCAAGGTGGGAATGTCAGTTGGCCGTAGGAGGTGCGGTGGTGGTGGGGGTGGGGGGGAGGGGGCACAGACTATCCACACGTTGGCGATAAACACTACGGGTGGCAAAGTGGTTAACGCATTCCCTTCTACATCTACATCCATACTCCGCAGGCCACCTGACGGTGTGTGGCGGAGGGTACCCTGAGTACCTCTATCGGTTCTCCCTTCTATTCCAGTCTCGTATTGTTCGTGGAAAGAAGGATTGTCAGTATGCTCTAATCTCTCTCATTTTCTCCTCATGGTCTCTTCGCGAGATATACGTAGGACGGAGCAATATAGTGCTTGACTCCTCGGTGAAGGTATGTTCTCGAATCCTCAACAAAAGCCCGTACCGAGCTACTGAGCGTCTCTCCTGCAGAGTCTTCCACTGGAGTTTATCTATCATCTCCGTAACGCTTTCGCGATTAATCAATGATCCTGTAACGAAGCGCGCTGCTCTCCGTTGGATCTTCTCTATCTCTTCTACCAACCCTATCTGGTACCGATCCCACACTGCTGAGCAGTATTCAAGCAGTGGCCGAACAAGCGTACTGTAACCTACTTCCTTTGTTTTCGGATTGCATTCCCTTAGGATTCTTCCAATGAATCTCAGTCTGGCAGCTGCTTTACCGACGATCAACTTTATATGATCATTCCATTTTAAATCACTCCTAATGCGTACTCCCGGATAATTTATGGAATTAACTGCTTCCAGTTCCTGACCTGCTATTTTGTAGCTATATGATAAGGGATCTATCTTTCTATGTATTCGCAGCACATTACACTTGTCTACATTGAGATTGAATTGCCATTCCCTGCACCACGCGTCAATTCGCTGGAGATCCTCCTGCATTTCAGTACAATTTTCCATTGTTAGAACCTCTCGATACACCACAGTATCATCTGCAATAAGCCTCAGGGAACTTCCGATGTCATCCACAAGGTCATTTATGTATATTGTGATTAGCAACGGTCCTATGACACTCCCCTGCGGCAGACCTGAAATCACACTTACTTCGGATAACTTCTCTCCATTGAGAATGACATGCTGCGTTCTGTTATCTAGGAACTCTTCAATCTAATCACACAATTGGTTTGATAGTCCATATGCTCTTACTTTGTTCATTAAACGACTGTGGGGAACTGTATCGAACGCCTTGCGGAAGTTAAGAAACGCGGCATCTAGCTGTGAACCCGTGTCTATGGCCCTCTGAGTATCCAGGGTTCGAGTCCCAAACAGGCACACATTTTCACTCGTCACCGCTGATTATGCACAAATTCCTTTTGTAGCTCAAATCATTAGCTCCTTCCGTTTTCTTTGCTTTCTTCCCCTCGACATCTTCAGTCGTAGAGGGTGGTCTATTGATAGTGACGGGGTCACGTATTGCCAAATGCATTGAGGTTGACGGACATGATTTTGAGCATTTATTGCATTAATGTGATATTTACAGGTAATCACGTTGTAACAGCATGCGTTCTCAGGCATGATAAGTTGACAAACGTACATGTATCACATTGGAACAACCGAAATAAAATTGGCAAACGTACTAACATTCTGTATTTTAATTTTAAACCTACCTGTTAACAACTGTTCGTCTAAAATTGTGAGCCATAAGTTTGGGACTATTACAGCGCAATCTATCACAAAGCGAAAAGAGTGGTCTAACTAAAACATTCATGTCTCTTTACGTACTATACTAATATGTTATAAAAAATGGGGGTTCCTGTTTAAAAAAACGTAGATGATATCCGTTTGACCTATGGCAGCGCCATCTAGCGGGCCAACCATAGCGCCATCTGGTTTCCCCCTTCAAGCTAGACGAGTATCGTTCTTTCTAGCTTTCTCGTTTGACGCTTATTTCGTGACATATTTGGCCCGGTCACGATCAATGTACCACCCTGTATAATAGTTCGACGTGTCACGTTCGAAAATCTTTCAGACAATGTAACGAAAATCTTCGGAAAATTAGAGAGAAGAATTGCGATTCCTGCCGATATGCTAGTGGCATACGGAAAACGGCGTGGTCAGATTCTGTGAGCAGCAACATGCTTACGAGGTAGGTCGTTCTCGACTCTCGTAGATGATGACAGTAGATAAACAATACTGCGTGCAGGAGTACCCGAGCAAAACGAGGAACTCAGTCCTTCTCAGTGTAAGACTAGCAGTGTCCCTTGATCCGTCGCCATATGGTCAGAAGGCAGCAAGATACTGCTGGCCCTCACAGTGTTAGAGATCCGGTGTCCTGTACAAGCAGAAACTAGAGAAACTATACAACCCAGTAATAGCAAAGTCTATGTCTCCTTTTCAGTTTCTAGTGAAAATTTTATGAATGTAATGATATAAAACAAAGTTATAATAACACTAATAGCAATAGGTGACACAGCTAAGAGCAATATTATTTAAGACAAAGTGAACATGATGAAATCGGATCGCTCTGTTTCTGTGACAGGAAAGCAACACCCGACTGAGAGCAGGAAAAGAGGTCATAGGAAAACTAAAAGAGGGACGGTTAATGAATATGCGTCGAAATGATAGTGATAACAGCATAAAAAACCAGAAATAACGGAAGAGTAATGTCACAAATATTAATTGTAATGTCACAAATATTAATTGTGGAAACAAAGCATTCTACAACAAATTGTCATTAATGAGTCACGTAAGTGTAATTTGACGTGCAAAAGTCCACTATTCACAGGAGAGCCGTGTAGGATGAATAAATAAATCAGATAGTTGATAGCTAGACTATCAAGCAGTCTTGACAGCAATAAAATATTTATTTTCAATATGAGCGGTTTCGGTCAGAATTTGACAATGTTCAGACCATTTGTATAATGGCGGTAGGTGGAGGCGGTGGACGGAGTGGGTGTCATCGTTACACGAACCTCAACTGCTTACACGTTCTTGGAGGCACAACACTGAAAATGGTAACATTATGACCGCAACGGGACACCACTGCAGACAAATATTTTCTTGCAGTCAAGACTGTAGCGACCAAAAACTCCCGTCTCGCTTGAGGACATGTAGCTGACCGCTCCACTGGTTCATCTCTGCTCACAGAGCACACCGTACGCATGACGCCTGAAAACGCGCGCATGGACCCTCAAAGCATGTAAGTTGCTTTATGCGTAATTACTCGATGGTGCCAGGGTATGAGTATGAAATCACGCTTGCCAAGAGGTATTCACATCGAATGAAATGGTACTACTCATTCATCTGCCGTCTCCTACTGCACAGAGAGTCACGAACCTAGTGTCCGACAACGCGCATCCCTTTGTTGGCAGATAAGCGACCTGTAACGTGATCAAGACAGCACACAACTCCATTTCTCCCTCTTTGTAGCAGAGGGCTGTGATGAACATTCCTTGAATGGGAAGATACTCTTGTGGTTTCATAAGATCACCTGTCCGCCGTGATAGCTGAGTGGTCATTCTCGCTTCGCGCGTCGGGCGACTAGGTCGTGCTCTTAGTTCCGCCTCTACCGTAGCGCAGCGTGTTTTCCTCCTGTCAGTTCAGTGCCGTGTTGGTCTCCGTGCGCGTCGCATCGCTGGTTGTCGGCTGGTGTTTGGTGTTCGTGCGGCCCTTCCTGTCGCGGCGTCGTCTCTCGCCGTGATGTCCACCATGGTTCCCACGAAAGTTCCGCGTACAGGTACAGTCAGTTTTACCTTTGACAAATCCACGCGTCATGTCCAGCCCGGTTCTTTGGAGATACATGACTGGTTAGTCGATACAGTTAAGGTCACTACTGATCAGGTGCATACCGCATATTTCGACAGCGAATTATATGTGTTTTTTGTTAAGTTTCTTGACCCGCTCCAGGTTGATAGGCTACTTTCTCGTCATGGTTCTCAGGTACCCTTTACGCACCGTGATGGTTCCACTAGTATGGTTCTCTTGGCAAATGCAGAAGTGATATATACGAATGTTCGGGTATTTAACCTTCCGCCCGAGGTTGACGACTCTTTTCTGAAGTCCGTTTTGCTTCCTTATGGGGACGTACGCCATATTCGAAAGGAACGCTGGTCTGCTCAGCACCGCTTACAGGTATATAGTGGTATTCGGTCGGTGGAAATGGTGGTCAAAAAACCTATTCCTTCTCACCTACAGGTATGTGGTTATAGGGTCCATATCACGTACAGTGGCCAGGAAGGAACATGTTATTATTGTAATGAAACTGGTCATTTCCGTACTAATTGTCCGCGGCGTGTGGTGGTATTAAAACCTACATACGAACAGCGTAAAAAATTGACTTTAGCTGATCTTCTCCCGCAAGGATCTCGGACTGAATCGCTCACTGTTACTGAGGGACGCAGTGATCCGTTGTCCGACAACGGCCGTGATTTTCCCCCGTTGTCCTTGAGTAGGGATGTTGCTGCCCTTAATTCCGATGTTCCCGCGCTGATTTCTCACAACAAGCGTCGGCGAACACAGGATGATGCGGCTGATGAATCTTCCTTATTGGCTCGCCCTTCCGATGGGCCTCCGGTAAAGGACTCTCTTTCTCAGTCGGAAATCGTGGATGAGGAAGCCACAGGTGCTATCACGCCTTTGCAGAAGCTCCCTGACACCTTATCTGACGTTGTTCCTGCTACCGCGGCAGCCTCTTCGGAGACGCCCGTGACGGAACCTGCTTCTGGTTGCCACGTGTCTTCTCCGGTGCTCTCTGACACTTCTCGTATTGACTCTGTTTCGCATCCCCCTTCTGCAATTTCTGTCGCCCCCTCTGGGTCACAGCCTCCTCCCATCAAACAACTGATTGATTCTCCAGAGCCAGTGGATCCCGTTGTTATTCACCAACTGTCCCACCGTGAACCCATGTCTGCGGACGAGTGGGATGTAGAGGCCTCTCTCTCGCAATCTGACACGGAATGTCTACATGATGCTCCTACGCAGCCGAACGCTGCAGCGTCGGCACCGCGGAGCCGCAGTCGAATCCGTAAACAGCCACGGAGAGCCGCGTCACGGCCGAAGAAAAAGCAGTGGGAAGATGAGGGTTCTGTTTCGTAGTTTTTCTCTCTGTGGTTCAGCGCTTGTTTCTGGTATGATTACTTGTATGCTGCTCCGTCAGCTGACGGCTCTCTACCGATCTTTGTTTTTCTTTCTAGGTTGAAGTTCCATGCAAGCATATACATTTCTTACTCTGAATATTAACAGAATATGTTCTGAGCTTCGGCTCGCCGCTTTGCGACAGTTTATCTATCAGTCTGGGGCAGATGTTGTTTTTTTACAGGAAGTCCTATTCGACCAGTTTTCCATTCCTGGGTTCTCGACGTTTTTTAATGTCGCTTCCGAACTTTCTACGGGCACTGCCTTGTTTTATAGAGAAGGCATTCCGTTGATGAATTTCGAAGTACTCGACAGTGGAAGGGGGATCGGGTGCACGTTTTATGATCTCAGTTTACTCCTTCTTTATGCCCCTTCTGGTTCGGGTTGTACTACCGCACGCTCGAGTTTCTATAAAGAAGAAGTCATTTACCTGCTTCGTAAATCCCCGTCAAAGATAATTTTAGGTGGGGACTTCAATTGTGTTCTACGGCCGGTAGATCAGTCTCCTAATTTTAATTTCAGTAAAGAACTCGACGACCTTGTGCGCTCCTTGCACCTGCGTGACGTGTGGGTTTCTCGCTATCCTACACTTGTGCGACATACCTACTTTACTCCCACGTCTAGCAGTCGCCTCGATCGCTTTTACCTTTCCGATTCCTTGTGTGGGCAACTTCTGGCTGTTGATGTGATACCAGCCTGTTTTACTGATCATTGCGCTGTAGCCGTTACGTTTAATTACGAGCGACAACCGGTAAAATTGTTTCGTCCTCCTTGGATGCTCAATATCGCGTATTTGCAAGATACCTCCCTTGGTATCGTCCTGGAGGACATTTGGACTCGTTGTTCTCGTACTATGGACCGGTACCCGTCTATCGTGGCATGGTGGACACTGTATGCAAAACCACACATCCGTAGGGCTCTCATGCGTTTTTGGGCTGCGAAGGTGGCAGAAGATCGACGAACGCAAGAATTTTACTATTCTGTCTTACGTCAACTGTACGATAGTGCTACGCATGCTCCCCTCCGGGTTACTGATATACAGCGCATCAAAGCCAAATTGCTGCAGCTCAAACGCTTTCAAATGGAGGGCCTGCGGACGAGGTCTCAACCACGTTCCCTTCTACAAGAGGAACTGACGTCACTCTACCATCTAGTCCGTTTACGGTCGCGCCGGAAACGTGGGTGCCTTGCCTCCCTCACAACCGCTGACGGCCGCGTGTTCACCTCTCACCGTGACATTTCTGACTTCGTTTACACCTATTTTACTGATCTGTACGATACTCATGTCCCGGCGGAAACCTCTCTTGACGACTTTACCTCCTTGCTGCCTCGCGTCTTCACTCCTCAATTAAACGACGCCTTTCTGCGTCCCTTTCAGAAGGATGACATATATGATGTTGTTGCAGGATCGCAGTCCCGCAAGTCGCCTGGATTAGATGGTATTCCTAAGGAGTTCTATGTTCAATTTTGGCCGCTCATTGGTGACACCTTAACGTCAATGGTAAATGAAGTGATGCGGGGAGTCTCACTTTCTGCTCCTTTTCAGGAAGGCAGAATGGTCCTCCTCCCGAAATCCACAGGTCGACCTGCAATTGATTCCCTCCGTCCTATTACTCTCCTTAACTTTGATTATAAACTTGTCGCTCGAGCAATTAATATCCGTCTCTCTAAGCTGCTCGATACCATTATTGCCGCCCACCAAAGCTGTGTGCCTGGACGCACGATACTGACTTCCGTTCTCGAATGTCGCGATGTAATCTCGGTGGCGGCTGCCGCTAATATCCCAGGGGCTTTGCTTTTTCTTGATTTCCAAAAAGCGTTCGATCGCGTCAGCCATGATTTTTTATCGAGAGTGCTCACCGCTGTCGGCTTTAATAATGATGCTCGACAAGTCTTAACTAATCTTTTTACCGGTATCAGTGTCTCGGTGATTGTGAACGGTCACCCTACCCCCCGGATATCGATCAGACGGGGGTTACCCCAGGGAAGCCCCTTATCCATGTCACTTTTTGTTCTATCCTTAGAGCCCTTACTTCGCCATCTCACCATGCACTTACGTGGCTGGAATATATTGGGGGAAATTTTTGCAGTCCGTGCATACGCCGATGACGTCATGGTTTTAGTACGACATGCCGAGGATATACCGCGGCTTAAGGATACCTTGGATTCATTTTGTGGTCTTGCTGGTGCTCGCATTAATGATCGCAAATGCACGTTCCTGCCGTTGAGAGGCTTTGATCATGTCGTCATTCCTTGGGCGACGGTTGTCGATCGCCATAAGACCTTGGGGATCATAGTGGATCGTAATCCGATCAAAATGGCGGCACTAAATTGGCGTGAGGTTACGAGTCGTGTTCACGGGGCGATCCTTGAACATGACCGCCGTTCCCTTAGCCTCCTTCACAAGGCACGGGTTTTAGAGACCTATGTCTTCAGTAAAATATACTACGTTGCGCAGGTCTTCCCGCTTCCCGCGATGATGGCTCGCAGGCTGAAACAGCTGTCTAGTCGATTTCTGTGGCGCCGCCATGTCTTCTGTGTCCGGTATGAAGTTGTGGCCAGGCCTCGGAAGCTTGGAGGATTGGGTCTTTCAGATATCAAAGTGAAGACGTCCATCTTATTTGCCCGCCGCAATGTTTTAACCTGTACGCGGGCTCCGCATTCAGTCACCTCTCGTTTACTTTCCCGCCTCCGGCCGGCCAGTCTGACCCCTCCTGTTGATGTTGGACGGATTAATCCTAAATTGCGGCACATTCGTGAATACTTTGTACTTGTCGGTATTCTGGGTGCTGATATACTTTCTATGACGCATATTACTACCAACATGCTACAAATCCGTTGGGGTACAGCATGTTTCCCTTCTTCTGTTGAACTGGCTTCCCCGTCAACGTCATGGAAAACGGTCTGGTCTCATCTTAGTCGTCCCATTTTGCCGATGGAGATTGTTTCAACGTGGTATAAGGTCATTTACCGTCTGATACCTACTGGTGATCGTCTTTTTCGTATTGGCCTTCGTCCGACTGATCAGTGTGAGGAATGTCATCAAACTGACACCTTACTTCACAGGCTAGTTGCTTGCGGACGGGATCATTGGCTCTGGGTCCGCCGTCAATTAGCTTTTCTTACTAGAGGGCCTGAAACCGCATTCCCAGACGACATCTTCTTACATCCGGACATCTCTTATTTTCCTCAGACGAAAACGAACACGATTGTCTGGCTCTTGGGTTACTATGTCCATTACGTCATTGAAGGCGGTAATGACCCAGATCCCCGCGTTTTTCACCATTATCTGTCAACTGCGCATTGGAAATGGCAGCGGTTACCACAATACCGAACGCTTTTTGCGAATATGCTTTTTCTTGTGTTTAACCGTCAAGGGGTTGGTTAAGTTCCCCTGTGATTCCTGTTTCTTCCCTGAGCTCGAGTCCCCTCCCTTGTTGTATTTTTTCGTAATTTTTTTTTCTCTCTCTTTTGCATGTATATATATACACCCAAAATTCATACGGGTGGGGTAACGGGTTGGTCTTCCCCTTCAGAAGAAATGTTTTATTTGTGTTTCACCTAATTTGTTGATTTTCTTTTTGCAGCTAATATTAAATGATGATTTGACTATGGTTGTCTGAATTCTCGTGAAATATACCAAGTCAATCTGATAATAAAAAAATAAAAAAAATGGATAAGGCGTCGGACTTCGGATCTGAGGATTACAGGTTCGAATGCTGCCACGCTCGTGTAAAAAAAAAAAAAAAAAAAAAAAAAGTGGTCAGCGTGACGGATTGCCGTCCTACGGGCCTGGGTTCGATTCCCGGCTGGGTCGGGTATTTTCTCCGCTCAGGGACTGGGTGTTGTGCTGTTTTCATCATCATTTCATCCCCGAGCTCAGGTCACCCAATGTGGCGTCAAATGTAATAAGACCTGCACCAGGACGGCCGGACCTGCCCCCTAAGGGGTCTCCCTGCCAATGACGTCAAACGCTCATTTCCACTTCCATAACATCACCTGAAATAAACACGGAATCTTGTGAGGGCATATGGAGCCCATGGATCGCTTCTTGAGTCTTATAAACTACTATGTGTTGCGGATGGCGACTGTTTTCTACTCTCTGTTGGGAAGCGATGAAACACACTTTGAAATGACAACTGTTTGTTACGGGAACTAAAAAAAGTACACTTCTGAGAGAGAGTATATTCATACCATGATAACTGATAAAGTCTATCCTGAGGAGTAGGGAAGAAGAGTTCAGCACGGTCCTGCGAGGGAAGTAGCTCGGACTCCTGAAAGGTGACGCCTGAGTGGCTGCTGGAAGCGCAGCGGCGTTTGTAGCTCATGGCCAAGACGGCACAACTCAACGGGCAGTGGTCACGGCAGGCGATGTCCGTTGTGGAGACTTGAAGCTGTTCTTGACCCGTCGGAGCTATGTAGTCTCCTGCGGAAGGATACGGCGCAGCACCCCGTGAACAAGCGACCGCGCGAAAGTAAAATAGTGCCCGCCGATCGCAGCGCTTTTTACCGCGACTCACACGCCACGACGTGGTGGCGAAGCTGGCGCCACGGGGCGCTGTGGTAGCTGCTGTCTACTCGACTGTTTACAGTGCCTTGCGTCTTCTAACAACCTCGGGGAGGTAGGGGTCGTCCCTGGTCTGCTAAATTAAGACGGAAGTGTGGCCATCGAACTACGCAGGGGGTAGCCCAGCAGTACACCACAGACTGAGTGTTCATGTATCACATGGCCCCGCAATACTTCGTGTTGAGTGTGGTGCTCGAGCCAAAGCGTCATCAAAACTAGCTTAGTGGCTGTTCTCATTCAGTTTCTTATGAGTGCATACACTTGCTTCTAAAATTCACCATAAGTAATACACAAAACTTTTGAAAAGAACGCCGGCTGCTGTGGCCCAGCGGTTCTAGGCGCTTCAGTTCGGAACCGCGCGACCGTTACGGTCGCAGGTTCGAATCCTGCCTCGGGTATGGATGTGTGTGATGTCCTTAGGTTAGTTAGGTTTAAGTAGTTCTAAGTCTAGGGCACTGATGACCTCAGATGTTAAGTCCCATAGTGCTCAGAGCCATTTTTGAAACGAGCTCCCAAGACAAGGTACTAGTCCCCAATGCACTCTGGCCACTTTGGAGAGGAGCAGATAGAATAGCACTGGCACCAGACGGGCGTCTGTGACTGCTCACATCACTCATGGCAGTGAAGTGGTGTGAATACGCCCGTCAGTTGCATGGAATGAGCGCAGTTAGATGGATCGACGTGAAGACGTTACAGAATGCCAGGAAAGAACTATCGTACCTGGAGATGCCAATCACCACACCATGGTTTTGTGTGGTCGGATTTGTTAGTGTGTTAATGAGGACTGCCCAGTCTCTTTACAAGGAATAGTGCACCACCCGCAGCCAGACAACATTGCAAAGCGGTGAAAAATAATAGTGGATGATAGGGAGCACTAACTGACGCTTGGTTTCAAATCTGACAGGACTTCCTACTGTCAGTGAATGGATGCTCATTTCCGTCAGTTTCTGAGAGAACATTTAAAAAGATACCTCGTAATAAGTTATAAGTTACAGAAGCGCACATTGTAGCACATCTTCAGTGAGGAAAACACTACAACAGTGGACAGCAGCAAATTTGTGGTCGGGTGATTGTGGAGGAAGGGTTTACTTGTCACAGTGGATGAAACGTAGCAATGAACATCCAAGCAGTTTGGTAGTTCTGTGGGATTTAATTGTCGGTGAATAGCTTCAGCTGGATGCGGCCTACCTAAAGAAAATTGTGAACGATTTGAGGCCATGACCAAGGCTAGAGGATGTGATACACGGCACTAGCGTGAAACCCCTTGTGGTTGACGACTTTTTATTCGCTGTGCTAAGTACTAACATTCATACGTGTGTTTCTGGGTGGGGTCCGCCTTTAGCAAAACACTATTTTGTTTTTTCTCCCCAAGCGTGTTTCACTGCAGTTGCAGCATCATCAGTGGGCTTCTACTTTATGGCTGTTATGCTCTTTACTTTTTCTACATATGCAAATACTAGTTTTTAATCGTAATTACAGATTCTATAAGAAACACACAAAATTATGAATTCATACCTTTTTATCGCATGGTGTGGTTTTCCTGATGTGTTATGTTTTCACAGTTACTGTTTTCTTTCACAGTTTGTCATCTGCAACCACGTACAACTTAAAGTAGACAAAATTATTTAAGCAAAATCACGATTTGGAGACCGTTGTGGCTATGCCTGAAATTAATTCAATATGGAATAGGTTTGAGGGTCTTTCATTATATATATATATATATATATATATATATATATATATATATATATATATATATATATGTTTGGAATGATATGGGGCTTTATTGGAACAGAAAAAAACAAAGTATTGCTAGACGAGTGAAAGATCTCTTGCGCGCGTCGTTTGGTGATCGTGTGCTCAGCCACCACTTTCGTCGTGCTTAGCCTCCCAGGTCCCCAGATCTCAATCCGTGTGATTATTGGCTTTGAGGTTTCCTGAAGTCGCAAGTGTATCATAATCGTCCGATACCTCTAGAGATGCTGAAAGACAACATCCGACGCTAATGCCTCACCATAACTCCGGACGTGCTTTACAGTGCTGTTCACAACATTATTCCTCGACTACAGCTATTGTTCAGGAATGATGGTGGACATATTGAGCATTTCCTGTAAAGAACATCATCTTCGCTTTGTCTTATTTTGTTATGCTAGTTATTGCTATTCTGATCAGATGAAGCGTCATCTGTCGGACATTTTTTGAACTTTTGTATTTTGTTGGTTCTAATAAAACCCCATGTCATTCAAAGCATGTGTATCAATTTGTACATTATTCTGTGATTTGATCACCCGGTATATAATGAAGAACTCTCAAGCCTACTCTCTCTCGCTCTCTCTCTCTCTCTCTCTCTCTCCCTTTACACACACACACACCATGTGGTTAAAAGACATAAATACATAATTTTGTGTGTTTCTTGGAAAATCTTTAATTACGAACTAAAAACTAATATTTGCATGTATCAAACAGTAAAGAACAGTCTTTATGTTTAACATACATAAAACAGAAGCCCACTGGTGAAGCTTCAACTGTAGTGAAACATGTTTGGGACAAAAACCAAAATTATGTTTTGCTAAAGGCAGACCACATCCAAAAACATATGTATTGTTAAAGTCAACACGGACGGAAAAGAGCTTCAAATCCAAGATGATAGTAGTATTCATACCTACAGTATCCTTCCTTACTTGTGACTAAAATTGTTGGTGTCTCAGAATGGCTTTCAGTATTCAGCAACAATAAAATATCTGACACATAGTCCGTTACATATTAAATCGAAACTAGAGTCGTTAAATCTGGACTGTGCTTTCTATTTTATAGACAACTCTTTAAATAAAAAATAATTACATGTATAGCTTAGAAGTCTAAGTTAATTAGTAAAGTTTTTTGGTGTATGCATATTTCAATGATAACATGAATTAAGACTACCGTGTTTCTTTTTCTACATGAAAAATATTTTGTTCTTTAGTAACCTGTAATATGATTACCACGTATCCATACAAACAAGAGTTTCATTCGCTCTTAGTCTGCAATGTGATTAATTTTCTATCATTTCGTTTTAAATATGCCAATAATCTATGAAACTGGAATTGACTAACGAGCTGGTTAACTAACGGATCCCAATTATCTAACAAAAACAGATCTAAAAGCAGCAATAAATGGCATAGCGATAAAATTTTCCAATTCATTACCACCTCGAATGTGTTTTTTTGCAGATCATCTACGTGTCTCGTGATCCGAAGGATGCAGCGGTGTCGTACTACCACCACCACAGACTCTGGAGCGGATACACAGGCACCTTCAACGAGTTCATGGACGCTTTCCTCGACGACTTGGGTAAGTTGTACGTTCATTGTTCTTGACTGAGTCGGACCACTTTGACAAGCTGCACTCTGATTGTTAATCTTCCTGTAGGACCCTGATCATGAAGAGCTTTGAAAACTATTTTGTCGTTCTATGCTGCTCCTTACGGATTTGTTAAGAAGGAACTGTGTTTTTATCCTATACAATTACAGCTGCTTTCTGGAATCAGTTTCAGTAAACACCTTTAATTGCCATTATAATGTGTATACAAGGACGAGTAATTGAATGATTCTCATTTTCGCAGTGATTTAGAGGCGAAGTTTGCTGGTCGTGTAGGGATTACACAAGGCAGTTGAACTGTCACTGCGCGTTCAAGGTGATCCATCTGCGTGCGTTCAGTAACCGCCCGCAACTGTATGAGTTTGGAAGGAGCTCGATCCGAGCTGCGTACATCTGTCTCAACAGGTTCGAAGGCGTGCTCACTACAACTGACAATGACGGCACGGGGTCCTGGCTGATTCACACAACCGCCCAAAAAAATGGCTCTGAGCACTATGGGACTTGACATCTGATCTCATCAGTCCCCTATAGCTTAGAACTATTTAAACCTAACTACATCTACATACATACTCTGCAATCCACCATACGGTGCGTGGGGGAGGGTACCTCGTACCACAACTAGCGTCTTCTCTCCATGTTCCACTCGCAAACAGAACGAGGGAAAAGCGACTGCCTATGAGCCTCCGTACGAGCCCTAATCTCTCTTATCTTATCGTTGTGGTCTTTCCGCGAAATATAAGTTAGCGGCAGTAAAATTGTACGTCAGTCAGCCTCAAATGCTGGTTCTCTAAATATCCTCAGAAGCGATTCACGAAAAGAACGCCTCCTTTCCTCCAGAGACCCCCATCCTAGTTCCATGAATTATTTTCGTAATGATCAAACCCACCAGTAACAAATCTAGCAGGCCGCCTCTGAATTGTTTCTATGTCCTCCTTCAATCCGACCTGATAGGAATCCTAAACGCCCGAGCTGTACTCAAGAATAGCTCGTATTAGTGTTTTATAAGCGCTTTCCTTTGTAGATGAACCACATCTTCCCAAAATTCTACCAATGAACACACAACTGACTTTACATACTTGTCCCACTTCATATAGGTCTGCAGTGTTACGCCCAAATATTTAATCGACGTGACAGTGTCAAGCGCTACACTACTAATGGACTATTCAAACATTACGGGATTCATTTTCCTATCCATCTGCATAAATTTATATTTATCTCTATTTAGAGTTAACAGTTGCACGTATAATCACCCGTACACATCTCCACAGCCGTCGTTCAACTCTCCACCTATGGCCCACGGCGGACCACAGTTGCCTCGGCACCGGTTATTGATAGCGCTACTTTCCCATGTATGGTGGGTGAGCTTTAACAACACGGCACGCGAGCAGTTCACAGATTTAGCCATTTCGGCAATGCTTCACCCGTGGCCCAGAAGCCGATGATCATGCCCTTTTGCACCTCATTTAAATCGCTTCGTTTTCCCATAACGACAACGCCTGCAGTGTTTTTTTCCGTAACCCCTGCCCCCCTTCCAGACACGCTAGAGCTAGCACTTACCGTTTGTGAGAGGTAACTGCAAGATGACGTAAAACGTAGACGGTGGTAAGATTAACCTGACTTGAACGCGTACATGATCTTTAAAGCGCTGCCACTAAGTAGCGCTCATCTCTACCATGTACTGTTCACTGGTTCTTAACTACTGAAACGTTACCTTAGAAAAAATAATAAATTACTGTGCTGCTAAACCTTTTACATTATTTGCTTTTCAAACATATGAGCAAAACAGAACGTACTCAGACATTTCGCTCTTTACTTATTCTGATCAACAATAAACTGACACACAATATTTTTAGCGCAACGCAATCTCACTTTCACAACTCCCTACAATACAATGGCCCTAACAACAACCTATACCTTTCACAAATCACTTACCTCACAAAAATCTTCGTTACTCAAACTACTGCAATACAGCGAGCGCCACTACTGCCAGCTAAATAAAAGATTCTAACTACTGAAGGCACTAACTACTTATAGGTATAGTTAGCAAATGAAAGATTTTGATATGGAACAAACATTGAATTTAGCTTAATAGTGTCCAAAAGTCATTATATATATATATATATATATATATATATATATATATATATATATATATATATATATATATATATCCGTCATGGTATCCAGTATTACAAATTTACTCTTTCTGATGCACACATGCCCAGATCGTCCGCTCTTAAAATTAAAATCTCTCTCCCCACATCCACCACTGCTGGCGGCTCACCTCCAGTTGCGCAACGCTACGCGCTGTTAACATCCAGCTGCCTAACACTAGAATGGCGAAAATTACTTCAACAATGCAAACCACCCACAGCCTTCACACAGCACAGTCAGTAATTTTCATATAGAGCGCTACATGGTGTTACCAATATAAAAACGTGAACAGCCTACTTACACTACTTCCTCTGAAATGTTGTGTCTAGAGCAACAACAATATAAATCGGGCGAGCTATAAAGAATGAAATGTGTTTCGTGGTCGTCACATCACACCAGCAGCAGCGCTGGGCTGGCTTCCACCAACAGCGGCGCCATAACAAGGGCATTGCCAACCGATTTCGCTCACATACGAACAGTTCGCTTCTATACAATTTAAAATGAAATAATGTAGGATATTCAGGCTCAACACCACCCACAACAAGTAAAAAGAAATATTTTTAATTGTACAATTATTACTGGGTTTCCAGGTGCACATTGCTGGCATGAAGCCTCGAAATAAAGTTTTTAACTTGGCGATAAAAATAAATGTCACGCAGCTGGCACACAGGTGTGCTGTTTGGTGGTGTATTTCTATTACCGTGCAGGTAAATTGACCCTCATGATCAATAAAGAGGATATCATTAGTCTATCCACCCCAGAAATCCAACTTCAGACAAAAGTTATCGGTAACGTACAATTTTAGAACATTCTTAAGGTATGCTTTGTGAACTGAATTAGTCAAATTTTCAGATTGTGAAATGAATTCGTGAAATTTTCTGATTCGGAGAAGCTACATAAATAATTTTTAATGAGTCAGTTAAACGATTGATCTCTTCTACAACCCGAGGACTTAAGTTATCATCAGTTTCTTGAAAGCGGAGAAAACCATAGACAACAATTTTCCAGACGCTTTGATTGAATATTACGCCATGTGCGAATACGTTCCTTTATTTGTGTTACCAACGAGGGTTCGTTTTTCTCTCTCATACAACAGGCGTCGAGTGTTCGTCCTATACTCTCATCGTCTCATGTCGGCGTTGATCGCGTACTGACGATTAAAACCGGTAACAAGCGACATTGCAAGCATACTTATAAGTGCTGCTAGTTTCTATGTAACTTTGATAATTTCTGTCCCCTTGTGTGAAACGTATTTCGTGACGTGCCGTTGACGAATTTTATACTCCAGTAGAAATATGCTTTGCTCTAGCTAATGACGCAGCAAACCTAAAATCTCGTCTGGTTCTACACTGAAACGCTGCAGCTGTGGCCCTCTGTTCGATTTTCTAGTTCGTAAGTTCTCGTGAAGCTGAATAGATTCGACGAATCTTTCGAATGTTCATTTACTTATCGACTGGTATTTGCGGTATCGTGTCCCTCCTTCAACGTTTTTATGCGATGTTTCTGAGTTCCGATTTGTATGTTTCTTCGCTAACGCTACCGCATTTATCTTTACTTCGAGGGGTATAGCTCCGTAGTTCGATCGTTCGACAACCGATTCATAATACTCATCCGGAACTGATGAGTCATGGCTTGTTTGCGACTGGACACATCCAAAATGTAACGACTGATTTCAGACTCATTAGTCTCGTCACCTATAGTTGCATTACCTGAACTTTCTTCACAATACGCTTTTTCGACATCAACAAAAGTCATTCCGTTCTTCAGCAACAATAATCAGTCGACAGTGGTCGCTCCTACCAATTTGGAACGCCGAGAAATAGAACTGACTGCTTCGTGTAGCGCATTAACAGAACTTCTACCTTGTAACAGTTGCACAAACCGAAACACAGCATGGGTCACATCCCACTTGTTGTCGCCTGTGACAGGCTCCATAATAATAGATTTCAGCATTGGAAGGCTCCAAGTCCTCCACTCGTTCGTCGGAGGTTCGAGTCCTCCCTCTGGCATGGGTGTGTGTGTTGTCCTAGCGTAAGTCAGTTTAAGTTAGATTAAGTAGTGCGTAAGCATAGGGACCGAAGATCTCAACAGCTTGTTCCCATAAGGCCTTACCACAAATTTCCAATTTCGTCCTCCACTATTGCGAAGGTGATGCTGAAAAGTAATGCCTCAGAAGATTCTTAATGCTCCTTAAATAACTTTTTTTTTAACATTCTACATCTTTATTCTTTGTCTCTATATATTTATTTCTCAATAAAATCTCCCTGGGAACAAACACAGCGAGAGCCCAGCTCTCGAATATACGAGTAGCACGCTGTTTTTCGCGCACTGACATAGTTGCATTACACACCACCATGTTGCATACTACACCTCGGAGCTCTGTAGCGGCACAGGGCTGCAAATACTAGACATAAAGAATAAAAATGTAGAAAGTTAATTACGGTTGTTTTAATTAAAAAGCTTTCAGAATTCTAACGTAAAACATTCTGAGGCATTACTAATTTGCACGGTCTTCCGTCCCACAGCCGAGGTCTCCTTCGTTCTTTCCTGCTATCATTGTCTCCTCTCACTGTTACTACTTCCTCATGATCTCTTTTACTGCTACTGTCTCATTCGTTCCTTCTCGTTGCTGCTGTATTTTCTCACTGTCACTATCTCACACTTCGTCGTTGTCATTGTCAGAGACTCTATCTCATTATCAGTGTCACTCACTCACTTTCACTTCCTTCTCCTCTTTATTCTTGTCCCACTGGTCCTGTCTCCATCATTCTTTTACTAGCACTGTTCTATCAGTGTCAACCGTGTTCCATTGCACTGTGTTTCTTCCTTTCTCCCACATTGCCAATGTCTCCTTCGCCCTTTCTATACCACAACCACTCTTCCAGAGTTCATCATTTTTGATGATGATGATGATTTTTGGCTTGTGGGGCGCTGAAGTGCGCGGTTATAAGCACCTGTACAAACTCCATACCTTTGCTCAGTCCAGTCTCGCCATTTTCATGAGTGAGGATGAAATGATGAGGACAAGACAAACATCCAGTCATCTTGAGACAGATGAGAATCCCTGACCCCGCCGGAAATCGAACCCAGGACCCCGCGCCGGGCAAACGAGAACGCGACCACGAGACCTCGAGCAGCGGACTAGTTTTTTCGTCTCTTTCCAATTGTCATTGTCACCTTCTCTCTCTGCATAAAAATGAGGTAGTATGTTCGCGTGGCAAAATTCTGATCATCATTTTTGAAGGTACTGAGGAAGGTAGAACGAGGAAGCTTGTACCCCACTTTTCGGATAAAGTCTTTCAAACTGGACCATATCAGCCTTTTCATTATCTGACAGGAGATTTTTTCGTTGGTTCCTTTCTTTTCCATGCCACAGTAGGGCGTGTGACTCATATGAAAAGAACTTTTTTGGGTCAGTTAAATTGTGGTAGTTTACTTATGCGAAACTGAAATCAAGCAAAAGTAATTGTACACTCTGACCGCATTTTACGTGTACTATAACATAGAATTCCCGGAATGATTCTGATAATAACGGAGACACTTTGCAGCATATTTTTGCGTGCTACGCTACTTTTTTTTTTTTTTTTTTGTCTCACAGCGGGTTCAAAAATGGCTCTGAGCACTATGGGACTCAACTGCTGTGGTCATCAGTCCCCTAGAACTTAGAACTACTTAAACCTAACTAACCTAAGGACATCACACACATCCATGCCAGAGGCAGGATTCGAACCTCCGACCGTAGCAATCGCACGGTTCCGGACTGCGCGCCTCACAGCGGGTTTTACGTGCGTATTTTACTTGTAGGTGAAGGGTAACTTTGAACCTCTGTATCTCGGAAACGGACGGAAATGCCGAGATGGATGTTGGAGATGGGCATCGTAGAAATGTATCGTAAACATGTCTACTATTCGCTGTGCATGACCGTCTTGGTACCCGAGACTATGGTTTGGTACGAAAAAGTGGTAATTTCGAGGGTTTTCTAAGGAACCGCCTATGAATACTTGTGCCTCCATAAGCCTCTTAAGGCACATCGTACGCCACACCCACTGCAAAAGGAACGGACAGACCTGCTCCATTTGTTTAAGGAGAGAATGTGTATAACACTCATACTTTGACCCTGTACTGCAGGATAGTGACACAAAGATGGTCCTTCTGTTTCGTATATAAATGGTCGCTATCCCCAGAGCTATCTGAAACACTTGACTCTACTATCGCCAACAGAACCAGAGTTATGAGCGCCGCAAGAGTCACATTTTTATGCTCGGCTCTTTGGATAATATTAGACAGCACATGTTGCCGCATGCGCACCGATTTCGCTACATTCCGGCAATATCATCGACAATAAATCGTTCTTATCCGAAAGAATTGCTACAGATCTGTGTGCTGGCGGGTTTCTCGTTTGCTATTTCCCCTTGACTACTCGTGGACTTGATTCTGTATAACGGACTTGTAAGTCGTTTAACTGAACTTGTGCCTAGTCTTCAACAATCATTACGTGTGCCACGTCACAACACAAAGTTCCGAAACCGTCCAATAAACTACCTTTTCGCTACCCGATATACCTTCACAAAAAATATACTATTTGATTTAGCACCCTCATCACAAATTCTGACAAGAAATAACGTTTCCTTTGGAGTCATCACCTGTCTGTGAAACTGGCCACTGTGTGTCAGTACCCCATAGGGGGCTTTTCTAGAAAAAAAATCCCGGGCCTTCAGTTGCTTTACGTATCAAGAATTTGACAGAGAAGAAACATTTAGTACTCCGTATAACAGAATAAAGTTACAAATTGTAAAATACAACAGCAAACGCCATGTAGTCTAAAATCCATCGGGAAAAACAGGAAAGGCGTTACTAACATACTAATGTATCACACAAATGAAGAAAACAATTGTTTTGTTTGCCATACTTTCCGCACGGCTTTGATGCTAAATACAGAATTTCGATACCATATTAGTTACTGCCGAATTCACAAAACAAATACAACGAAATCCAGAAAACATTACCCCTGGTATCTGTGACATAATTTTATCAGTATACTGAAGCTAGTTATGAAGATTTAACAGCACATATACACTCCTGGAAATGGAAAAAAGAACACATTGACACCGGTGTGTCAGACCCACCATACTTGCTCTGGACACTGCGAGAGGGCTGTACAAGCAATGATTACACGCACGGCACAGCGGACACACCAGGAACCGCGGTGTTGGCCGTCGAATGGCGCTAGCTGAGCAGCATTTGTGCACCGCCGCCGTCAGTGTCAGCCAGTTCGCCGTGGCATACGGAGCTCCATCGCAGTCTTTAACACTGGTAGCATGCCGCGACAGCGTGGACGTGAACCGTATGTGCAGTTTACGGACTTTGAGCGAGGGCGTATAGTGGGTATGCGGGAGGCCGGGTGGACGTACCGCCGAATTGCTCAACACGTGGGGCGTGAGGTCTCCACAGTACATCGATGTTGTCGCCAGTGGTCGGCGGAAGGTGCACGTGCCCGTCGACCTGGGACCGGACCGCAGCGACGCACGGATGCACGCCAAGACCGTAGGATCCTACGCAGTGCCGTAGGGGCCCGCACCGCCAATTCCCAGCAAATTAGGGACACTGTTGCTCCTGGGGTATCGGCGAGGACCATTCGCAACCTTCTCCATCAAGCTGGGCTACGGTCCCGCACACCGTTAGGCCGTCTTCCGCTCACGCCCCAACATCGTGCAGCCCGCCTCCAGTGGTGTCGCGACAGGCGTGAATGGAGGGACGAATGGAGACGTGTCGTCTTCAGCGATGAGAGTCACTTCTGCCTTGGTGCCAATGATGGTCGTATGCGGGTTTGGCGCCGTGCAGGTGAGCGCCACAATCAGGACTGCATACGACCGAGGCAGACAGGGCCAACACCCGGCATCATGGTGTGGGGAGCGATCTCCTACACTGGCCGTACACCTCTGGTGATCGTCGAGGGGACACTGAATAGTGCACGGTACATCCAAACCGTCATCGAACCCATCGTTCTACCATTCCTAGACCGGCAAGGGAACTTGCTGTTCCAACAGGACAATGCACGTCCGTATGTATCCCGTGCCACCCAACGTGCTCTAGAAGGTGTAAGTCAACTACCCTGGCCAGTAAGTTCTCCGGATCTGCCTCCATTGAGCATGTTTGGGACTGGATGAAGCGTCGTCTCACGCTGTCTGCACGTCCAGCACGAACGCTGGTCCAACTGAGGCGCCAGGTGAAAATGGCATGGCAAGCCGTTCCACAGGAGTACATCCAGAATCTCTACGTTCGTCTCCATGGGAGAATAGCAGCCTCCATTGCTGCTAAAGGTGGATATACACTGTACTAGTGCCGACATTGTGCATGCTCTGTTGCTTGTGTCTATGTGCCTGTGGTTCTGTCAGTGTGATCATGTGATGTATCTGACCCCAGGAATGTGTCAATAAAGTTTCCCCTTCCTGGGACAATGAATTTACGGTGTTCTTATTTCAATTTCCAGGAGTGTATTTCTGTCAGTTTTATAGCCCAGATGCAGTTGAGGTCAGAAAACAGCATTCCTAAGGGATGCCTTATCGACTGATGCAATTAAATTGTTGAAACAGCCTACATCGTGGCACAAAGTTGCACTGCAACCACATAGTTAAGATAATGAAATACTACTAGCCGCAGGACAATCATACTTGCTTCGCCTTAGTAGTTATGAGAAAATTCGAAAGAGCTATCGTTGCAGGCAGGGGTTCAGATGCTCTTAATAGTTTGTGGAGAACACCGTGACAGAGGGCAGAGTCACGAGAGGACGCTTCGTAAATGTCAGATTATTGAGCATAAGTGAAGGCACAGTACAATAGGCGAAAAACTATTTAGTTTCTGACAGTGCGAATCTCGGTAATTCATCTCTCTGCAGTTCCGTGATGATTTGTATTTTGGAGTAGGGTTGTAACAACTTAGAAGGCTTAAATACGATTACTTCTCAGCAGCATAGTTCTAGATATGCGCTTAGAAGATACTTGTCACAGAGGAGACCGATTTCGACGATTTTCGAAACGTGAATCTAAGATCAGAGAGACAAACATAGCTTACCAAGCCATCATCATAAATGAATTCTGGAGAGACGTCTGGAGCGAAATATAATTATAGTGAGCAATATCGGGCGAGCTATCGTACGACGCTGGAAATAGCACTAGAAAATTAATGTAATCAGACACCGCGTAATGAAAGCATCCCGCATCCTGAAACGTTGGCTGCTGCAAAGTCTCTTAATTTCCGCGTGAAAAACGAGAATTGTTTAGATCTCTTTGTATGTATGTGTATCTCCCATATAAGTGTCAACAATTGCTCAGAGATGTATAGTGATGTGCGGATAGTTTCTCCCATTCTAGATGTTACGAAAGCTAACTATTTGAAATTTGCTAGAAAAGTGGAATGTATTGTATCAGCTATTGCACAGTAACCCAACCACATACATTGATTTATGGTAACCTTATTACGTTGAAAAGGCCCGTAATGTGTCGGTGCCACCCTCAAAAACAAATTATCATGGGTCGCTATCGTTCACTATACTCACACAGTAACAGGCACCCACAGCAAATTTCAACGTCGCACACGCCTCCTCTGCTCCCCCCCCCCCCCCCCCCCTACATCTTCGACTCACCGCCTGCCTTTCTGCTGGCATCACTTTGTTTAATCCTTATAGATGCAGTCCCATGGCTTGCAATAACAAACTAATCCTCTTTTCATTCTTCCATTGCCAACCAGTGCAACGCCGTAAGAAAGAAAACAATGAAGCAAAATTTTAGTTGCTTTGGCTTACTTAGCACAAAGAAAGTAACTATATCGCATCTATTTTATTTTGGTTACAGAGGCTTCTGATTATTTCGATGCAGCCTGTGAAGACTTCCTCTGGTTTACCAACAGTTTCAACTCAGACTAGCATAAAAAAAAATGGTTCAAATGGCTCTGAGCACTTTGGGACTTGACATCTGACGTCATCAGTCCCCTAGAACTTAGAACTACTTAAACCCCACACACCCATGCTCCAGGCTGGATTCGGACGTGCGAACGTAGCGGTCGCGCGATTCCAGACTGAAGCGCCTAGTTTCGCTCGGCTACAGCGGCCGGCTTGCATTTACACACAAAATTCTGAAGTACTTTTTGATTATACAAAAAGCTCCTTTTCGGCCATTAGCCCACTATAGTTTTTAGCCTCTACAACTCAGCGATGGGAAAAACCGACCAGTTAAAACCGATGTCGATATTTTAGTCGTGGATAACCGGTGCTTTTTGGCATTTATTTGGCTTCGGTTCTACAAGATCTATTTTCATGTTTCACTAATAACCTGGTTTTAAGAAAAGGCACATCAGTTTACCACATCAGAAGCGTTAAAATATTTGGTTAGCAAACAGAATTTTTATTGAAATTTCCTGGCAGATGAAAACTGTGTGCCGGACTGAGACCCAAATTCAGGAACTTTCTTTTCCACAGCCAAGTGCTCTTCAAAATCAGCTACCTAAGCACGACTCACGCCGCGTCCTCATAGTTTTACTTCCGCCAGTACCTTGTCTCCTACCTGTCAAACTTCACAGAAGCTATCTTGCGAACCGTGCAAGACTAGCACTTCTGGAAGAAAAGATACTGCGGAAAAATGGCTTAGCCACAGCCAGGAGGACGTTCCCAGAATGAAACTTTCATTATGCAGCTGTCGGCCCCGATACCTGAGTGGTCAGCGTGACGGATTGCCGTCCTTGTGGCCCGAAATCGATTCTCGGCCTGGTCGTGAATTTTCTCCGCTCAGGGACAGGGTGTTGTGTTATCTTCATCATCATTTCACCTCCATCCGGCGCGCAGGTCGCCCAATGTGGCGTCGAATGTGATAAGACCTGCATCAGGGCGGCCGGACCTGCCACGTAAAGGGTCTCCCAGCCAATGACGCCAAACACTCATTTCCATTTACATTGTGCAGCTGAGTGTGCGCTGATATGAAACTTCCTGACAGATGAAAGCTGTGTGCCGGACCGAGACTGGAACTCGGGACCTTTTCCTTTCCCCGGCAAGTGTAGGTAGAGCACTTACCTGAGAAATGCAAAGCTTCTGAGTTCGAGTCTCGGTCCGGCACACAGTTGTAATCTGCCAGGAAGTTTCTTATCAGCTCACGCTAGCTGCAGAATGAAAATTTCATTCTGGAGAATTTTTGTGAACAACGAGAGATGTTTGTTCGTAAAATTTCCATTTCTTTGAAATACTGGATTATTATAGAAATGGGAAAACTGATTAGCACTATTTTAATAACAATGTCTACAGTCAGAACTAGCAACGTACACATGACAAAACAATTGGTACATTATTGCAGAGATAATACTGTACTCGTTGCAGTGTGTGGTGTAGAATTGACGGCTCCGGAAACAGAAAAGCCAGACTTTGTGTTACGTGCAGCCAGTTTTTTTGTCCTGAATGCCGGACTACCTGTTTTAAATATAAAAATGTCATTTAGATATTTTAAATCGTTAATTAATAATCAGTTACAGTCCGTTTTTGCGAGGCCAGCCTTAAACCTCCTTAAACTGAAAAACAATCAGTAAATATCCCTATAATTTGGCAATTATTGTAGCAACTAAGCGCTCCGTCTTCTTAATTTCTTTTTTCTTTCTAAGATGCATGTAAAAATAGGTCATAAAGTGAAAAGATAATCAATAACTTTCATTTCAAGTAGACTTACAAAAAATAACAGCAACAAGTAGTTAATTATTAACATTTCTCATTTGAACCCACTATATCAAAAAATTTATTTTTCTGGGAAATCATTTCGCGGGGCTCTTCAAAGCATAATTTTAAACTACATAACAAGAACGTCTTTGTGACTGTGCAGATTTGCAACTTATGGTGTTCCTTTATCCATAGGGCATTTATGAAATAGAACACCATTCGACGTTGGCGATATGGTCGAAAATTCCCAAATCATGTTGTGTCAATTCCAATAATATTGTGTAAAATTCTCCATTATGCACTTGTGTGTCTCAAGACGGGTAGCGGCGACGTGCTAGTTCTTTTTTTGTGGTTTTAGGGCGCACAATTACAGTGGTCATTAGCTCCCAGACTAAGTTATGAATGCACTGCGAGGCACAAGGTTAAAACAGCAACTAAAAAGGACTGCACTATAAAAGGCACATTAACAGGCAAGGGATTAAAAGAAAACAGCATAATCAAATGTCCTTAGACATACGTGCGAGCGTGGCGTGACCCGGGTCGAGTAGGATTCAGCTGTTTGGCACACATTACTTTCCTCGCTCGCTCTGCGCGCACCGTATTTTGGCCAACGAAGAAAACATAGGACACAGAAATAAGAATAGCAACGGCCCCCGAGAGCACGCAGAAGTGTCGCAACAAGACGTGGCATGGACTCGACCAGTGTCTAAAGTCGGAGGGAATTGGCACCACGAATCCTGCAGGGCTGACAATAAATACGTAAGAGTATGAGGGGGTGGAAATCTCTTCTGAACAGCACGGTGTGAAGAATCCCAGAATTGCTCAATAATGTTCATGTCCGCGGAGTTTGGTGGCCAGTGAAAGTATATAAACTCAGAAGAGTGTTACTGCAGCAAGTCCGTAGTAATTCTGGAAGTGTAGGGTGTCGCATTGTCCTGCTGGAATTTCCCAAGTCCGTCGGAATGTAGAATGGGGTGGGAGTAAATGGATGCAGGTGATTAGACAGGATGCTTACATACAAGACACTTGTCAGTGTTGTATCTAGACGTATCGGGGGTCTTATATCACTCCAGCTGCACACGCCACACACCATTGCAGGGCCTCCACCAACTTGAACAGTCCCCTGCTGACATGCAGGATCCCTGGATTCATGAGGTTGTCTCCATAGCCGTACACGTCCAACCACTCGATACAATTTGAAACGAGACTCGTCCGACGAGGCAACATGTTTCCAGTCATCAAGAGTCCAGTGTCGGTGCTGACGGGCCAGGGCGAGGCGTAAAGCTTTGAGTCGTGCACTCATCTAAGGTACACCAGTCGGCCTTCGACTCTAAAAGCGCATATCGATGATGTTTCATTGAATGGTTAGCACGCTGATACTTGTTGATGGCCCAGCACTGAAATCTGAAGAAATTTGGGGAAGAGTTGCACTTCTGTCACGTTGAACGATTCTCTTTAGTCGTCGTTGGTCACGGCCGCAGCGATGTAGGAGATTTTATGTTATACTACAGGGTGTTTCAAAAATGACCGCTATATTAGAAACGGCAATAAAAAGTAAACGAGCAGCGATAGAAATACACCGTTTGTTGCAATATGCTTGGGACAACAGTACATTTTCAGGCGAACAAACTTTTGAAATTACAGTAGTTACAATTTTCAACAACAAATGGCGCTGCAAGTGATGTGAAAGATACAGAAGACAACGCAGTCTGTGGGTGCGCCATTCTGTACGTCGTCTTTCTGCTGTAAGTGTGTACTGTTCACAACGTGCAAGTGTGCTGTGGACAACATGGTTTATTCCTTAGAACAGACGATTTTTCTGGTGTTGGAATTCCACCGCCTAGAACACAGTGTTGTTGCAACAAGACGAAGTTTTCAACGGAGGTTTAATGTAACCAAAGGACCGAAAAGCGATACAATAAAGGATCTGTTTGAAAAATTTCAACGGACTGGGAACGTGACGGATGAACGTGCTGGAAAGGTAGGGCGACCGAGTACGGCAACCACAGAGGGCAACGCGGCAGCTAGTGCAGCAGGTGATCCAACAGCGGCCTCGGGTTTCCGTTCGCCGTGTTGCAGCTGCGGTCCAAATGACGCCAACGTCCACGTATCGTCTCATGCGCCAGAGTTTACCCCTCTATCCATACAAAATTCAAACGCGACAACCCCTCAGCGCCGCTACCATTGCTGCACGAGAGACATTCGCTAACGATATAGTGCACAGGATTGATGACGGCGATATGCATGTGGGCAGCATTTGGTTTACTGACGAAGCTTATTTTTACCTCCATCCTCAAAAAGTACTGGTCTGGGCTGCCATTTCTTCCAAAGGAATCATTGGCCCATTTTTCAGATCCGAAACGATTACTGCATCACGCTATCTGGACATTCTTCGTTAATTTGTGGCGGTACAAATTGCCTTAGACGACACTGCGAACACCTCGTGGTTTATGCAAGATGGTGCCCGGCCACATCGCACGGCCGACGTCTTTAATTTCCTGAATGATTATTTCGATGATCGTGTGATTGCTTTGGGCTATCCGAAACACACAGGAGGCGGCGTGGCTTGGCCTCCCTATTCGCCTGACATGAACCCCTGTGACTTCTTTCTGTGAGGACACTTGAAAGACCAGGTGTACCGCCAGAATCCCGAAACAATTGAACAGCTGAAGCAGTACATCTCATCTGCATGTGAAGCCATTCCGCCAGACACGTTGTCAAAGGTTTCGGGTAATTTAATTCAGAGACTACGCCATATTATTGCTACGCATGGTGGATATGTGGAAAATATCGTACTATAGAGTTTCCCAGACCGCAGCGCCATCTGTTGTTGACAATTGTAACTACTGTAATTTCGAAAGTTTGTCTGCCTGAAAATGTACTGTTGTCCCAAGCATATTGCAACAAACGGTGTATTTCTATCGCTGATCGTTTAGTTTGTATTGCCGTTTCAAATATACCGGTCATTTTTGAAACACCCTATAGATTCCTGATATTCGTGGTACACTCGTGAAATGGTCATAAGAGAAAATCCGCACTTCATCGCTACCTCGGAGAAGCTCTGTCCCATCACTCGTGAGCCGGTTATAACACCACGTTGAAACTCTTTTAAATCTTGACATTGTGGCAGCAGTAATCGATCTAACAAGTGTGCCAGACGCTTTCTTACACAGACCGCAGCACCGTATTCTTCCTGTTGACTATACCAGTTTCTTTGAAGATTCAGCGTATAAGTATATATCCCAGTAGTATATTCCCGTATTCCTGTTACTTTTTACAGTACTTACGTCATTTGCTTGGAACAGGCTCCAGTTGCCTATCCTCCATGTGATCGCTAAAATACCTATCAAAGACCACATGTAAGGCCTATTTGTTCGCACACGGACGTAAAATTCCAGACATGTTTGGTTGAAGCCGTACTCCTGGCAAAACCTATCGGCGTGGCCTGTTAAAGGGTACTCGTGTACGTGCAGCTACCAAGACTTGCACCTACCTGGTCTACAAGGTATTTTGTCACTGGCATATTCGGACGTCAGTTGTATTGCGCAGTCGTACCATCCGTAGTTCGTGGAATACTTTCACGAAGTGAGTTAACAACGCTCTGTTCACCTTAAAAGATTAAGAATGGGGTGAGGCCACAACAAACTTCGGACGTCATTTAAGAAGAAAACATCCTCTACGTTCATTGGTAGATAAAGTAAAATTTGACGATATACCTGTAATATTATTGACGTGCTGCAAACAATGGATAATAACTGAACCCCTATTAATGTGGCTGCTTCAGGGTGAAAAATTTCTACCATCCAAAAGCGACTAAGCAAGGAAGTCGTCAACTTGTGACCTCTCGCTCTCGCAGTCGCTGCGCTCGTCTTCTTCGCCTTCGTTATCTTAGCTGGAGACAATGGGAGCGATTTTTGTCGCATCGTCAATCCCGTATCGATAGTGATGTCCTAGTCCACCGTCATCAGAATTTTTCAGTCTTTGTTGGAAGTATGTACACTCTTGGAAATGGAAAAAAGAACACATTGACACCGGTGTGTCAGACCCACCATACTTGCTCCGGTCAGTGCGAGAGGGCTGTACAAGCAATGATCATACGCACGGCACAGCGGACACACCAGGAACCGCGGTGTTGGCCGTCGAATGGCGCTAACTGCGCAGCTTTTGTGCACTGCCGCCGTCAGTGTCAGCCAGTTTGCCGTGGCATACGGAGCTCCATCGCAGTCTTTAACACTGGTAGCATGCCGCGACAGCGTGGACGTGAACCGTATGTGCAGTTTACGGACTTTGAGCGAGGGCGTATAGTTGGCATGCGGGAGGCCGGGTGGACGTACCGCCGAATTGCTCAACACGTGGGGCGTGAGGTCTCCACAGTACATCGATGTTGTCGCCAGTGGTCGGCGGAAGGTGCACGTGCCCGTCGACCTGGGACCGGACCACAGCGACGCACGGATGCACGCCAAGACCGTAGGATCCTACGCAGTGCCGTAGGGGACCGCACCGCCACTTCCCAGCAAATTGGGGACACTGTTGCTCCTGGGGTATCGGCGAGGACCATTCGCAACCGTCTCCATGAAGCTGGGCTGCGGTCCCGCAAACCGTTAGGCCGTCTTCCGCTCACGCCCCAACATCGTGCAGCCCGCCTCCAGTGGTGTCGCGACAGGCGTGAATGGAGGGACGAATGGAGACGTGTCGTCTTTAGCGATGAGAGTCGCTTCTGCCTTGGTGCCAATGATGGTCGTATGCGTGTTTGGCGCCGTGCAGGTGAGCGCCACAATCAGGACTGCATACGACCGAGGCACACAGGGCCAACACCCGGCATCAGGGTGTGGGGAGCGATATCCTACACTGGCCGTACACCTCTGGTGATCGTCGAGGGGACACTGAATAGTGCACGGTACATCCAAACCGTCATCGGAACCCATCGTTCTACCATTCCTAGACCGGCAAGGGAACTTGCTGTTCCAACAGGACAATGCACGTCCGCATGTATCCCGTGCCACCCAACGTGCTCTAGAAGGTGTAAGTCAACTACCCTGGCCAGCAAGATCTCCGGATCTGTCCCGCATTGAGCATGTTTGGGACTGGATGAAGCGTCGTCTCACGCGGTCTGCACGTCCAGCACGAACGCTGGTCCAACTGAGGCGCCAGGTGGAAATGGCATGGCAAGCCGTTCCACAGGAGTACATCCAGCATCTCTACGATCGTCTCCATGGGAGAATAGCAGCCTGCATTGCTGCGAAAGGTGGATATACACTGTAATAGTGCCGACATTGTGCATGCTCTGTTGCTTGTGTCTATGTGCCTGTGGTTCTGTCAGTGTGATCATGTGATGTATCTGACACCAGGAATGTGTCAATAAAGTTTCCCCTTCCTTTGACATTGAATTCACGGTGTTCTTATTTCAATTTCCAGGAGTGTATTTGTCACTCGAAGTAATGGCAATAAAAAAGCGAAAACCTATTATTTCAGAAACCAGTTATTTTGAGCCGTTTTAAAAGACAAATTGAACTGGAGACAAAAATTACTGGTATAAACGAAAACTGATTCTTCTTCAGCGACAACCAGCAACCGTACTACAGCTTCCAATTGTACAGTAGGCCGTTTCTGATGTCTTGAGGGAACCTGGGCGTCGACGGACTGCGTTTAGAGCTTCGCTCTCAGTGCACATTACTCTTGATCTACAATGCGGAGGATTTGTGTTTTTTTTACCAACAATGAATGACAGTAACTCAACCTGTGAAAGGAAATTAATAAATTCACTAAAATATCTTATAGTTTGAGAATTACAGTATCTTGCCTAAAAGATGTTTTTATAATACACGTTCCTATTCTAGTACCATTTTAAGGGTCCATCGTCAGTCTAATAGCATTCAATCTGTGGCAGGCTGCAGTAATCATTCATAGGAATACATTATGCCTCTCGTTTTGTAGTTTGTAGTGTATCTGAGTAAACAGAAAAACCCTTATTATACCACATGACTGTTTTGTCTAAAAATAGCGCTAAAATTATATACAAAATGACAAACATAGATCATTTCTGCGATGTATTAGGCATAATACAAAGCTACTACCCTAATCTTCACTTGAGAGAAATTTGGTGAACATGGATAAAACCATTGTGAACTTATATGTAGCTAAGGTTCTGAAAATGTAGTTTCGAGAAAATGAGAAAAGAATGTCCACAGTGTTTTTGACTCGCCATATGCCTTTTTCAGAACAATCCAGCAGCATAATCTAGCTGGCCAGCTGCTTCTTTATCCTCTGTAGACGCCATCAGGAGCATTTTCCTTACTATGGACTCTTTAGTGGTGGCTTCCACAGCTCTTTCAGCTTCAACTAGTCGCTGACGATCTATGGCAGTCAGAGCAGCTATCGTATTATTTCCTGGCTGGATGCCTAATTTATCCATTACTTTTGTCCTGCTGATTAAACCATCACTGAAACAGATGACAGCATCCATCACACCCATTTTGAGTACTGTCCAGCCAACAAACACTGTTTCTCGTACTCGTTGCCACAGGCAGCTGTTGAAACTCTCATTAGAGTTCTGTGTACGGCCATGTAGACATTTGCTAATTTCTTATCCTAAAGGTCGTTGTGTATTGGTTTTATTATTTCCATGACTGTGGCAGGCATGGAATGTTTATGGTGATATTCTTTGCCTGAAGCCAGTGTGCAGACATTTATTGAAAAACGGTTCAAATGGCTATGAGCACTATGAGACTTAACATCTGAGGTCATCAGTCGCCTAGAACTTAGAACTGCTTATACCTAACTAACCTAAGGACGTCACACACATCCATGCCCGAGGCAGGTTTCGAATCTGCGACCGTAGCGGTCTCACGGTTCCAGACTGAAGCGCTGAGAACCGCTCGGCCACAACGGCCGGCAGACATTTGTTCAACGAGCGTTGAAGACTATAATAACAATTTAAAAGATAACCACACATTTTTGGAAACTGGAGAAACTTGTCTTTCAGATGACGGCAATTTTTTTTTCGATTTCCAGTCGTTTTCACGTCCAGGTTCCCTTAGTACTCACCGACCATCCAATCCCTTCTTTTAATTGAGCAGAAAACTTTCTTTCTGACCTCAGTGGTACACCGAATTTTTAACATGCTTCTATATCGCCACATACCAAACACATCGGTACACTTCGCCTATTCCCCCACATTCCTTGATTAACTTCCATGCAATACTGTTCCCCAAAAGTAGATTCACCGAAATTTTTTCCTCATACTAAGCCCGATGTTTGATACGTAGACTTCTTTGCACCATATGTGCTTGTATCAGTCTGCAGTATCACACGATACACTGCCAAGCTGGTGCGAGTGACGAGAGATAGATATCATGCCTCACTTTCGGCGAATTACACTCGATCTGCCCCCCCCCCCCCCCCCCCCCCCAATGAACGATGGACCTTGCCGCTGGTGGGGAGGCTTGCGTGCCTCAGCGATACAGATAGCAGTACCGTAGGTGCAACCATAACGGAGGGGTATCTGTTGAGAGGCCAGACAAACGTGTGGTTCCTGAAGACGGGCAGCAGCCTTTTCAGTAGTTGCAGGGGCAACAGTCTAGATGATTGACTGATATGGCCTTGTATCACTAACCAAAATGGCCTTGCCGTACTGGTATCGTGGACGGCTGAAAGCAAGGGGAAGCTACAGCTGTAATGTAAGGATGTAGAAGCATATCTCACTAGGGGTAAGATAGATACTGCCTACAGGAAAATTAAAGAGACCTTTGGAGACAAGAGAACCACTTGCATGAATATCAAGAACTCAGATTTAAGCAAAGAAGGGAAAGCAGAAAGGTGGAAGGAGTATATAGAGGGTCTATACAAGGGCGATGTAATTGAGGACAATATTTTAGAAATGGAAGAGAATGTAGATGAAGATGAATTGGGAGATATGATACTGTGTGAAGAGTATGACAGAGCACTGAAAGACCTATGTCGAAACAACGCCCCGGGAGTAGACAACATTCCATTAGAAATACAGGGAGAGCCAGCCCTAACAAAACTCTACCACCTGATGAGCAAGATGTATGAGACAGGCAAAATTCCCTCAGACTTCAAGAAGATATAATAACTCCAATACCAAAGAAAGCAGGTGTTGGCAGATGTGTAAACTACCGAACTATTAGTTTAATAAGCCACTGCTACAAAATACTAACACGAATTCGTTACAGACGAATGGAAAATCCCGTAGAAGCCGATCTCGGGGAATATCAGTTTGGATTCCGTATAAATGTTGGATCAAATGAGGCAATACTGACACTACGACTTATTTTAGAAAATAGATTAAGGAAAAGCTAATCTACGTTTCTAACATTTGCAGACTTAGAGAAAGCTTTTGACAATGTTGACTGGAATACTCTATTTCAAATTCTGAAGGTGGCAGGGGTAAAATACAGGGAGCGAAAGGCTATTTACAATTTGTACAGAAACCAGATGGTAGTTATAAGAGTCGAGGGACATGAAAAGGAAGCAGGGGTTAGGAAGTGAGTGAGACGGGGTTGTAACCTCTCCCCGATGTTATTCAATCTGTATATTGAGCAAGTAATAAAGGAAACAAAAGAAAAATTCGGCGTAGAAATTAGAAACCATGGAGAAAAAATAAAACCTTGAGGTTAGCCGATGACATTGTAATTCTGTCAGAGACAGCAAAGGACTTGGAAGAGCAGTTGAACGGCATGGACAATGTCTTGAAAGGAGGATATAAGATGAACATCAACACAAGCAAAACGAGTATAAGAATGTAGTCGAATTAAACCGGGTGATGCTGCGGGAATTAGGTTAGAAAATGAGACACTTAAAGTAGTAAAGGAGTTTTGCTATTTGGGGAGCAAAGTAGCTGATGATGGTCGAAGTAGAGAGGATATAAAACGCAGACTGGCAATGGCAAGGAAAGTGTTTCTGAAGAAGAGAAATTTGTTAAGATCGAGTATAGATTTAAGTGTCAGTAAGTCGTTTCTGAAAGTATCTGTATGGAGTGTAGCCATGTATGGAAGTGAAACTTGGACAATAACCGGTTTGCACCAGAAGAGAATAGAAGCTTTCGAAGTATGGTGCTACAGAAGAACGCTGATGATTAGATGGTTAGATCACATAACTAATGAGAAGGTACTGAATAGAATTGGAGAGAAGAGAAGTCTGTGGCATAGCTTGATTAGAAGAAGGGATCGGTTGGTAGGGCATATTCTGAGGCATCAAGGGATCACTAATTTAGTATTGGATGGCAGCGTGGAGGGTAAAAATCGCAGAGGGAGATCAAGAGATGAATACACTCAACAGATTCAGAAGAATGTAGGTTGCACTAGGTACTGGGAGATGAAGAGGTTTGTACAGGATAGAGTAGCATGAAAAGCTGCATCAAACCAGTCTATGGACTGAAGACTACAACAACAACAACATATTCGATTTGCGAGTCTACTTTCGTATCTACGATGAGTTATTATTTTTAGCCACTCTCCAGTATTTAATGCACTGGTGGGCTACCATTGTTTCCTATTTACATCAACAATGCACGCGTTCTTATTTAAATGGCACGTTTATTATACTTAACTGAGGTCTGATTTGAATCAAGAGGAGTATAATTACTCTGGTTGTGACAGTAACGAAGGCTACCTTTAAAAATATTGTAATTTTGGCGGTACTAACTGACCGCCGTTGTTCGATTATTTGATTCCCAGGCAATTGGAAATTGTAACATTGTCGAAAATTCTGGGTGCCACATTTATGATATTATTAATGCAGCACAGATAGGGCTGATAGTAAATTAATTTTGACATTTTGTACTGGAAACATAATATTAATTTTAAATATAATTGGGTATTTTTGGGCTTTAATATCCTCTTGCTGGTTACTGTGCACATAGTCAGAGTGTGTTATGCTGCTATAGTCAACAAACCGTGAATGTATGGGTTCAAAACATCTTCACGACATCAGTGCCAGTATGGATCGACTTCCGATTGGTTATCGGGACATGATGCCCCCCCCCCCCCCCCCCCCCACAAAAGCATTTCACTAAATGTTTTTTTTTCTTTTTTCTTTTAGATACCCAATCAACCAGAGCAGTTTTGACAAAGGATTAGTAAGAATTTGAGAAAGGTTAAAATAGTCGTTTTAATACTTCACTTAGTCTAAATGATGTTTCTCCAATTGAGTAAAATGCACAGAATGTCTATACAAACATGTAAAACTTATGGGATGTAGTTCAACTCGTACGTCACTCTGGCTTAAACGTCAGTTACATCGTCAAAGAATTTTGTGGTGCGTTCATATTGATAACACCCGTGATAAGTTATTAAAATGAATTTTCGGTGTTTTGTATGTCCATCAAGTCAGGGCAGACATCCATGGTCATTGTTTGTGTTCGGTTGTCCAGGTGTGCACGAAAAACTTTATGCACACTGTTCTCTTCGAAACATTCTGGAGCAAGTCTTTAACCCTTATTTCACATATGTTGCTCCATGGCGTCCCCTGTTTAATAATGCCTTTTGAAACTGACTGGTCGAATTCACATCTGTTGTTTAGAGTTGTTAATTTAAAGCGCCGCTGTTGATGTCTTTTATACTGGGACACTCTCGTAAAAGCGTGCAAAAATGTAACAGGTCATAGAGAGAGCGCCACTGAACAGTTTGAGGTAAGAAACCAGGGGTTGGAAAATCAGCTTAAGGAGATATGGAATTAAATTTGTCTACCGCTTTGTCGAGCATTACTGTTTTCGAGCTTATATGAAACTAACATGCGTACAACCTTAAACGTACTGTGCTTTTTATTTACATGTAGATTCTTTATTTCCTGCAAGAAAATAAGGAGACAAGTCTGATTACTAGGAAGTCATGATGCAGTTTTGTTTACCTTGCACGTACTTTAGGTGGCTTCGTTGTATCTTATTATCATTGTTCCAATACAGAACGTGCTATGAATCAACGTCACACCCATTCACTATTCAGTGCTATTCACAGACGTACAGTACAATACTATGGAGCAGTACCGGTACAGTTTCGCAGAACTGACTGACATGCACCTTGTGTACCGGGAAGTAAGCTGCAGTACTCTCGCTGCTGATGGGCTGTACAGGGATCTATTTCCTAACAGGCATTATCCATCACGACGTGTGTTTATTTCTCTCGATCTACGAACGCGCGAGACTGCTTCATTGAAAAGAAGAAACGGGGCACCACCATCAATAGTAACTATTGCACTAAACCATGGCGGTGGTGGGCAGTTCGCTGCCGTGGTTTAGTGCAAAAGTTACTATTGATGTTGGAACGAACATATGTGTGTACAGTCTGTGCTGTTTTACGATATATGGACATGTGTGCTCGCACTACGTAGCAGTGTTACGAATGTATATAACATCAAATGACAACGATATATAAATGTGTCAGGTTGTGTAGACAAACTGCACTTGATAATGAGCTAAGGCCGAAATTGCAGTAGCTGAAACAAAAAGGTTAACAGTCACTGGCGTAAACATTATGTCTTTCAAGAAATTTCACATGACAGTGAATCGCAGTTGTGAAAAGTTAATTAAGGTCTCCATTTGCCGTGGTGTCTAATATCAATTGTGCTTGCACTGTATTACCGCGATTGCCGCAAATGTTTTCTCTCGTCATTACCTTGCTGTAGCATGAAATACTGTAGTGCAGTGTTTAAGACACAGCATGGGGCTCTAAACTACAGTATTTCACGTCATAACACGGCAATGACGAGAGAAAACAACATGTTTTCTTGTGCGGCAATCACGGCAATATAGTACCACCACGATGGAGAGCAGAAGCCGTAACAAATGGAGGTTTGAGCACTCCGGGAAGCATGTTCGGATAGCTGGAGAGGTTAAGGCACCAGCCCGCAGCAAACGGGAAAACCGGGCTCGAGGCCCAGATTGGCACAAATTTTTATTTGCTCTCAAATTAAAAAATATTATACTGAATAGCAATTACCGAGTTCATTCTTAGAAGCGAATGAACACCACTCAATTCGAAACATCAGAAACAAAAGATCATTATGCATGCATGCGGCCACAGTCAACTACTCTTTCGAAAACGGCCATCTGTAGCTCCTCAGTTCGATCTTCAGGTGCGCCAGAGCTAAGAACTTTACGACGAAAATATTTACTCACCAGTCAGATAAACGATGAAACAGGTGGTCGTTTCTTCGTGACACAGCCAAGCAAATTGAAGTTACGTTCACTACCCTAAAGCACGATGACAACGCAGTAATTCCAGGGTGGCAGTTTTGTACCAACTAGTCACTTATGCCTGATAACCCTGGTCTTCCTTACTAAAAGTGGTAACCAGAATGAATTCAGAAAAGTCTGATGATCTAGAGCTTCAAAGTGGAGGTCAATATGGACACATTAACAAAGCTGGGAAAGATTCTGACGGGTCGTAGGTTCATAGTGGACACTGTACCATCTGTGAAATTGAGTCGTATGTAAATACTGGTGTAGCTCAGTCTGAAAATCAACCACCAGCTATAGACGCCATTTTATCAACAAAAGGTTGTTCTACTAAACTTCAAGATAATCAGCGAACTGCACTTTTTCGCACTGACAGAATATTATTCCCAGGTAAAGTGAATAAAGAGCCTAAACTAAAAATTAAAATAACAGGCCATGCAAGCCTCAGGGACGTTTGTCTGGAGATACTTCTAACAAAATATCGTTTAGATGCGATCATTATGAAAATGATTCTAAGAAAGGTCAAAAAATTATACTATTTGATATTGCTATTCCATTTCTTTAAATGCGTTATATTGTGTAGTGTGCTGATTATTCAAAAGTAAAGAAAATACACGTCGTGACGTACAAGTTACTGATTGGTAAGTTTTAAGCAAAAAATAAAAGAACATACAACTTGTGCTACACGTTTAAATGTGTGTTTTACTTAAAGCGTTTAGAAACATGGCTAAAACATGACTACAATTTCTGATGAACGTCATTACCAAACGTAATCAGTAATTCCTAAAGTACTGGATATAACAATCGCATTAGATCTATATCAAATTATTTTCGGCACCCATCATGAATTTGAAATAAGAGAACAAAGCGGCAAACTTTTAAATATAATAGATCTCCTCTACAGACATGATCCTCTTCTGATAGCACACCTTCCAACTTAAAAAAACTAAAACCAAGTCTTTTCCTCACAAATTTAGAATTTGGTGATATGAATGTTGTAGGGCGAATTATCGGTGAAATTAAACAGCACCCTTTCTTTTTATTTGTTGTAGACATAATCCCCAATATATCACGCGAGGAGTTAAGTGTTGTGAGACATTTGCATTTAGATCTAAGAAAGGAGTTGGAAATTAAGGAATCGTTCTCAGGATTCCTCGAGGTACGGGGCCACAGTGCTGAGGGTTTTGAAAAATAAATAATAAAAACTGAGTTAGAGAAGATGAACGTACAACTTGATATTTGCAGCGCTCTTGGATACGGTGTGTTGCATCTACGAGTGGCAGATACCTATGTTTGCCGTCAAGAATTAAAGCACCGATCCCAAATGCTTTTTTATACGTGGTTCAAAACATAATATAAATTGGGTACTAAATAATTCGGTCCTGAATATAGCAGACCTGCAACAGTTTCATGTGAATATAAAATGCATTACTTTTGCTTTAGTGCTTCTGTTGTTCGGTGACAACAAATAAATAAATTCTTGCGACTGATAGACATGCTACAACGACTCTGAAGAAACTAGATGGTTTTCCACATTTGATTCATTGTTATCAATCAAACAGAATTTCTACACATTTTGCTGTGTTTGTCCATTAACGTTTCCCTGGTAGAACACTTAGTAGATGCAACGTATCCATTTAAGAGTCTGCCCGTACAACGCTTGTCCGACCTCTTTTGGAGTACTGCCGCACTGCGGCAGATAAGATTAACGGGAAAGTTCAGAGAAGCGTTGCAAGTTTTGTATTACAAGAAGTAGAAGAGAGAGTGTCACGGACATTATACAGGATTTGGGATGGACATCATTAAAACCAAGGCGTTTCTCGTTGCGGCGGGATCGTTTCACGAAACCGCAATCACTAACTTTCTCCTCCTTATGCGAAAACATCTTGTTGACGCATAACAACATGGGAGTGAATGATTGTCGTAATAAAATAAGAGAAATCACAACTCACAAGGAATTATATAGGTTTTCGTTTCTTCCATATGCCTTTCAAGAGTTGAATAATAGAGGATTATTGCGAAGGTGGTGTCATAAGTCCTCTGCGAGGCACTTAGGTGTGATTCGCAGAGTATCCGTATGGATGCAGAGTATCCATAAAAAGAAAGCAGAGTGGGAACAAGTTTTTAGTATGATTAAACATATGAAAATTTTTATGTTCTGATTCTCATTTCAGACTACGATTTTGAAAACATATTGATCTAGTTTCCAAATGACAAAAAAATGCTTCTCATTATACTTTAATTTATTTTTCTTAGTTATAACCCGTTCAGTTTTTTAAGTTAGAAATTGAAGTAATTCAAGAAAGAGCAGAAAAGCTGGTTAGAAAGTGTGAATCAGATTTCACAATAATTCTTTCACCTGAAACTATTACCCTAAAAAGAATTTGGAAAGAAAGGAAACATGTTGTCAGTTAAAGATCTCGCAAAAATTTTAATGGTTGACTTTTTTTCTTTTTTTGCAGCTATACTGTCTGATATATGCACAGCTTTTCAGTTGTAATTGGCGTTGCTAGTTGCACTTGCTACAGCAGAACGTTCACTTTCTAAACTGAAATTAATCAAAACCTTTCTTAGCAACTCAATGTTCCATTCTATATTAAGTGCTTTAGCGGTTCTAAACACCGAACATGAAACTGTCACTTTCTCAACTTGGATGACATTGTCGAAAAGTGTTTGAGTGCTAAGCGTATGAGAATTGGATAAATCTGTTTGCTTTATAGTATAAACTCTTTTGATAAAACTCAGGACGGTGATTGTGCTGCAAGGAACGCCTCACCCTGTGAGTTCATTTCGCTTTTTACATAAACTCCTGTGTGTGTGAATGTCTGATGTTGTCATACTTGTTCTTTGAAGGTTTATTAGTAAACAAGGCCCCTAGAAAGTATTTGCAGGGGTATTCCAAAACCTCAGTTACGACACTATTCTTGATCCTCAAATCTTATTGTTCCCTTTTGTTTCTTGTCCAAATCACATACTACCTATAGTGCCCGGCGCTGTCCCGGATGATTGATTGGCACTGTTTCCCGCTCATACTCAGGGCGAATGTAAGCCGCATTTGACACTCTTATAGCTTCAAATCGAAGGGCTTATTTGAACCACTGAGTGTCAACGGAGTTCTTTGAATGTGTTTTCAGCTATATGGAAAGTTGATTAGCTGCACCATCTGTAGTTTCATTTTGAGTTTTTTGTTGTATTTTTTGGAGATTTCGTCTTCTATTGTTTAAGCTCACTTCTCACTGTTGCAAGTAGGGCTCTGTTTGAGCACGACTCAAACTGTTCGGACAGTTTACGTTACAGTTCCGGAAATCTCGGATTCTGTTCGATCTTTTGTTCGGGCCACGATGTCGTGACTTTCGTTTGTATGGCACTGTAGATTTTAATACCAAAAATAATTGTGAAACACGGACTAAAATAGTGTCTGGGTATATGTCTTATGTAACAACAGCAACTAATCAATAAATAAGAGTTTGCAATTACGTTTCTATCAAATTCTCTGTCTTTAGTTCGTCCCGCATTCTGGTGACTTCTGACGGTTCTATCTCCAAGAGGTGTATTGCAGCTGTATTTTATTATTATGATAGGACTTACAGTCAGTTTGAGACGTTTAATGCTTCATTAATTAATTCATTGTTTCATTTGGTAGTAGAAATTTGAAGTAAATCGATCATGTAATTTACGAGATTTTTGGTAACAGCCTTCCCACTTTGTATATTACACACACAAATGTTGCAAGTCAGATTAAGAAATCTTATGGCTTGAAGCTAAATTGTGCAAAATTTCTCAAAATCGAAATAAAACTGTAGGATCTTTTCTTGAAATTTCAGTCACTAACTTTCTCCTCCAATTGTGAAAACATTTAGTTGGGACCCACATAAATAGGGAGAAATGATCAACATAATAAAATAAAAGAAATCAAAGCTCGCATAGAGAGACTTAAGTGCTCGTTTTTTCCGGCGCCATTCGAGGGTGGCACGGTGGTTCTATGAACCCTCTGTCAGGCACTTATTTATGAATTTGCAAAGTGTTCATGTAGATGTAGATGTAGAATTGCAAACAAACAGCCTTCTTTATACATGGTGAACTTTAATAAAACCGGTGAACTGCGCGGACGGATTCCTGACTGGAAATGGAGGAAAAAAGTCCTATGAAAGTGTGTTCAGAAATGCTACGGTGCCACTGTAGATGGAGCTGACAATTGAAAGTTCTTCTGACCACGTTCCGTGTGTTCCTTGCGTGTTGCAGGCTGTGTCACTGACGCAGCGCACCGTAAGCAGCAGAACGGTCGGTTATTCATGTCGGGAACAAGCTAAGACGGAATTTATATGCGGCCAAGCAAACAGAAACGGTTGAGAGGTAGCACGGCTATACCAAAATAGGTGCCCTCACAGACACCAACCACATAACACAACATTTCAAGCCCATTTGTGGGCACGTGTTTCTTTTTGTGGGCACGTGTAGGGAGGCGGCAGACTATGCGTACACCAGATCTGGAGGACCGGGTTCTGCCTCTCTACCGTTTCCATCTGCTTGGCCGTATATAAACACCATCTCGGCTTGTTCCCGACACGCATACCGGACCATTATGCTGCCTTAAGAACACAGTGTCGTTCATACAACCTGCAACACACAAGGAACACACGGAATGGGGTCACAGGAACTTTCGTTCGTCAGCGCTGTCTACCGTGGCAACGATGCATTTCTGGACACGTTAATAGGACCTTGCTTCCTCCATTTCTAGTCAGGAACCCGGTCCTGCAGTTTGTCGGTTTCTGTTAATGTTCACCCGGTATATATGGTTTACCCATCTTTCCTTATAACTTACTCGTATTTTTCTCAGAATTTAGAATATCTTTTTACGTTGTGGAACACTTTTTCTAGGTCGACATATCCAGTGAAAGTGTCTTGCATTTTCTTGTGTCTTGCCTCCATCATCAACCGCAACATAAGAACTGCCTCTCTGGTGCCTTCACCCTTCCTAAAGCCAAACCGATCGTCATCTAACAGATCCTCAATTTTCTTTTCCATTCTTCTGTGTGTTATACTTTCCAGAAGCTTGGATGCATGAGCTGTGAAGATGATTTCGCACTTACCTACCTTTGCTATCTTCGGAAATGTGTGTATGATATTTTTCCGAAAGTCAGATGGTACATCGCCAGTCTCGTACATTCTACGCAAACTTGAATAGTTATTTGGTTGCCACTTTCCCCACAATGATTTTAGAAGGCCCGATGGAATGTTGTCTACTCCTTCGGCTTTATTTGATCTCAGGTTTTCCAGAGCCCTCTTAAATTCTGACTCTAATACTGGATCCCTTGTGTCTTCCATACTGTATCCAATTTCATCTTCTGTCACGTCATCCGGTAAGTTTTATCCCTGAAAGAGGGTTTCAATATACTCTTTCCACACAATTACTCTCAAATTGGGCCTCTCTATGAAATAAATGTGTCCACTATATCCTACTTCATTTCTGCTGACCTTTCTGGAGTAATCTACCAAGTGGTCTGCAAACAAACCAGTGTTCTGTTACTTTCAAGAAAACGATGAAGTACTTTCTTTTGTCACTCTCACAACTTTCCCCTGAAAAATACCGTTTCACTTCTTCACACAGGAATTAAAATGGTGACATCTTTTTCAAGCTGGCCTTCTTTATCTTTTGGTTTACCAGCGAGAGACGTTAGTTTCTTTCTCCAAGTAGTCACAACACGGGTATGCTGAAACGTCCGCTTAGAAACATTTATGAATTACTGTGCTGATAAACCTCTTACATTATTTGATCTTCAAACAGCTGAGCAGAACTGAACGTACTCAGACATTTCTCTCTTTACTTACTCTGATCAACACTAAACTGACACACTATATTTTTTAGCGCAACGCAGTTTGACTTTTAATAATCTCTACAAAAGAATGGCCCTGACTAACAATAACCCATACCTTTGATGAATCACTTACCTCACAAAAATCTTCGTTACTCGAGCTACTGCAATACAGCGAGCGCCAATACTACCAGCTAAATAAAAGATTCTAGTAATAGTGTTCAAACATCACTTATATAACTGCCCAACACTACAATAGCAAATTCCAGCAATGCAAACCAGCCACAGACTTCATACAGCCCAGCCAGTGATTTTCATACAGAGCGCTACGCGGCGTTATCAACATAAGAACCTAAACAGCCTACTTACAATGCCCTCCGTTAAAATCTATTTTTTTGAAAATTATTTTCTTGTTTCACTTTTCACAAAGAAATATAAGAGTGGTTTTTTTCCACCGTAGTAGTTTCCGTTTCCAAGTTAGGATACTGGATTCCATTTGTAGATGTAAGACCTCCTATAACGTAAGTGACGTAATGTATGAAACGTAAAATATCTCTAATTCCTGGTGAAGTGTCAAAGTGGGCCTAATGGCTCAGATTGTACCCTGGTGTATTGATAAAAATAAATAAATGTTTAGTGCCACAGCTCTCGCACGGACTTAAACTTTTATGTCGTTTGGCGAAAACTTTAATTAACGAGCAATAATTTTTTTCTTTCACAGTGCTCTTCAGTCCCTTTTGGAGCCACGTGCTTGACTACTGGACTCTACGCCATGAACCAAACATTCTTTTCAACACATATGAAGAAATGAAGAAGGTGAGTCTAGAGTCTAGAGTCAACTAGCAGAATGTATTGTACATAATTATCAACTCTCCATGTAACGAGGAGAAATAATTAACGATTGGTACAAAATCGCGTAATATGAGTTTGTTTCATCGTATCGCCTACGTACGAAGCGAATTGTGTATGCTTTGCTGCTGTCTGAGAGGTGACGTGTTTGATAGCATCAGTACGAGTTTGTGTGTTGCTGTATGTACTTTCGTAGATTATATTAGATCACATTAGAGATTATATCAGGTTAACACTTCTTTCATAGATCATGAATGTGACGCTCCGTGGAACGTCTCAGCTTAATGAAAGGTTTCATTACATGCCATAGTTCAAGGGCTTTTAAGTTGTAAGATTATTAAAAATTCATTTATTGGTTTTTAGCCTTCAGTGTTTGAGAAGTTCAGTTCGCCCAAGTACATCAACAACCCTTTGTATGGACCTTTGATGGGTGTACACATCACAACTGATACTGTAAGATTGATCACGTTTAACGTAAGTCTTCATCCTTCGAAACCACTGATCACATATCCTTCTAAGGAACTTCTAGAGCAGAGACCTTTCGTCGTCATACGTCTGCACGGCGTCTTCCTAACGCAAAATTGTCATTTTTTCATTTGAGGGTTGTTTGCATTCGAACCCAGGAGATCTTCGTCCATAAAAAAGAGCCTTCCTGTCAATCGAGTAGCTGACTTCATCGTCCACAGGATCACTCCGTTCCTGAAAAACTACCATCCTTTGTCTCGAGCGTTGGTTCGAAGAAACGAAGTAAATTGCTCCACTGTAGAGATGACGCAGAGGAAGCCTGAAGCCCCCCGCAGCTAGTGAGTCTGAATTTAGACTGTGTTTGTGAAGTGTCAGTCTTCCTTTGCGACTTGCAAAACGCACTGTGCCACATACCACAGCACATCGGCTAGATTCTGACTGTTGAGAAGTACACTTTCAAAAATTGCTGTGTAGAAAAACGCCACATATCTCTCCTTGATTATTTCAGCTTTTTAATTTCATCACCTGCTGCCACATATTTAAACAGATACCTCTCGCTCCGTAAGTCGGTTTCAACGTGTTAAGGTTAAAATTAAGTTTTATACCCGTAATATCTGCCTTAGTAACAGAGGTCAGTAACACATATTTGTACGACTGGAATTCGAGTGATGGAACACATTTTCGTTACAAATATTTGCCCTGCAAGGCGTAAAGCTATTTATAGTCAAAGTTTATATCAACGTCCAAGATTAAATTTCGAAAGCCTCTGCAGTGTCTCATGAAGTGAGGGCATGAGACTGTGCTGATTGTTTACCCTCAAAGGGGATTGGACTATCATGACACCGGTTTTCATCCCTCCCTTCTCTCAGTATCACACAACATGGCATTACAAAGACACACACACACACACACACACACACACACAGAGAGAGAGAGAGAGAGAGAGAGAGAGAGAGAGAGAGAGAGAGAGAGAGAGAGAGAGAGACAGGCACCGATCACAGTAATCCTCAAAGTATATGCACACTTAAGACGTAACACACTCATAGAACGCGTGGTAACAGGCCATGACTTCCCCTCAGCTGCTAAGCAGAGGTGGCCATCTGCGACAGCAATTCCTGTGTCTAGACACCCAGCCTTGGGGCTGTTAATGGGTCACCGATTAATGCCAACACATCCTTCGTCATCTTTCATGAGATATGGGTAATGAGAATGGCAGCAGGTGATGGTTCAAATGGCTCTGAACACTACGCCACTTTACTTCTAAGGTTATCAGTCCCCTAGAACTACCTAAACCTAACTAACCTAAGGACATCACACACATCCATGCCCGAGGCAGGATTCGAACCTGCGACCGCAGCGGCGGCGCGGTTCCAGACTGTAGCGCCTTTAACCGCGTGGCCACCACGGCCGGCGCAGCAGGTGAATCTGATGGAGGTGTGTTTACGCTGGATGCAGCTTTTACTCCCCTCACTTCAGCTACTTCCTGAAGACCCGTGTGTTGACTGCTCTTATCGAAACTTCAAACGTCTCTCACGAGGAAACACTCTGCTTATCTGATTCTACAGCTGCCACACAATGAACCCCAAAATTTAAAACACTAAACACACAATAATAAAAGAAACAAACATAGACAGTAATAATAAAAGCACTCGAAAAAACAACAAATTTCATTTAGTCATTCCTTCTAATCAACAACCTCCATGACCCCGTCTGGATGGGGTTTCACTTTCGTTATGCCACTTGTTGAAGACACTCACCACAGCACTCCTCGAACTTACGGCACATTGTACAGTTTCCAAACTGCTCCAGCTGAGCCTTGAGCGATCATGATCTGCCCAAGGTATAGCTGCAGTTTGTGGTGATAGGCGTTGGACAGGTATGGTATTGAAAAGTTACCCATCATAGGAACATTTGTAGGATATTGCAGTCCCTGTGTTGTTAAGAAAAAGGAAGTAATGTTTCTTCAGACATACAAGTACGTTCAAAGGAATAGGCACAGTTGCAACTACAGCTATTATGAAATACGTGAAATGTATTCGTAGTTGCGAATATGAACAACCTGAAACGTCCACTTAAAAACAATTATACATGACTGTGCTTAAACTGACACATAATATTTTTAGCGCCACGCTATCTGACTTTCAAAAATCCCTACAAAATAATGGCCCTGACTAGCATTAACGGATACCTTTCACAAATCACTTACCTCACCAAAAAATCTTCGTTACTCGAACTACTGCCAGCTAAATAATAGATTCAAACTACTGAAGGCACTAACTACTGATAGGCATAGTTAGCAAATCAAAGATTTTGATAGAGAGCAAACAATGTATTTACCTCAATAGTGTTCAAAAGTCATAAGGTATATAACAGTTCAGTCTTACAAATTTCAAAACTCCGCCATCTCTCTCCCCACATCCACCATTGCTGGCGGCTCACCTCCAACTGCGCAACGCTACGCACTGTTCACGTCCAACTGCCCAACGCTACAATGGCGAATATTACAACAATGCCAACCAGCCACAGACTGCGCACAGCACAGCCAGTGATTTTCATGCAGAGGTGGCGTTACCAATAAAAAAACCTAAACAGCCTACTTACATAGCCCCCATGCTACCCACAAAAAATTTATAAGTTGCTTTGGGTACTGTCCAATACAGATTTGAAAAAATTTTCATAATTATAATTAGAATAACAAAGAAATCAAATGCACACACTTATTGATACAATGTTGGTCACAAGCTAAAATTTTCTCACAGTCCATAAAGACAGTCCTGATCGTTCATCATAGTAAATTTGCAGTGTGTTTCTCAAAGTCTGAGCATTTAAAGGTAATGCACTCGGAAGTAGTGGATTTCCATGCAGAGTTGAAAAAGTAGTGTTGTCCTTCCAACGGAAAGAGAGTGGTGACTCTTGACATGCAGACATGTAATGGTCCACAACAGAGCAAACCCACAGCAGAGTCAGTCTAAGTTTTGAAGAATATTGGTAGGTAGGTCATCACAGAGCAGACCAACTGTAGTCCTGCTAGAGATTACGGTATTGGTGGGCCACCAGGGGTGCAGACCCACTGCAGTCCTTGTAGAAATAATGGTAATGGTGGGCCATCAAAGATGCAGACCCACTGTAGTCCTTGTAGAGACGGCCAGCAGCCATCTGTTGCAACTGTGGAGGTGCACAATCACCATCGAAGAGTCTTGCAGATAATATAGCAAGTCCATAAACCACCACTTGTGTACTCACAAAAAGTTTTGGAATATCCTTAGAACCTGCAATGCTGTTAACCAGTCCATTGCTGAATTATCAACACACATGCAAACACTATCAGTCCCTACTTCTTACATATTGTCCATATACTATGACCAACAGAAATGTGTGCAGTGAAATGAACGCTTTACAAGTTACTTAATTTGCTGAACTGGTGTGAATTACAATATTATAACATGACAATACAATGGCAAAGGTACAAAATATATCATTAAAGACCATAACAATACAGATAACATTTGTAGTAATATGGGCTTTACAAAAGAATCGAACTAACATATACATCAGTGTTATAGGAATTATGACATAAGTAAATACATAAAAGATCAGAATAACTATTGAAACATCAACTTCACACATGAGCATTAAAACAAAACAGAATAAATAATGTCTAAACATCTTTATAAAGTAAATAACATATTATTAATGCAAATTATATTTGAGGATAACAGTATTCCTCATCGGAGTGAATGTAGATTAGTATTAGAACGAAAAAAATTCCATGAAACTGTACAAAGAGACAGGAAGAAAACAAATACACAAGGGTACACAAACACATAGTGCGATAACACAAAAAGAAAGGACAGGATTTGTTTTCAGTGTAACGTTTGGTACTGCAGTCCAAACCAAAATTTCATTCGATAGATATTTCGTTTTATTCCATCAAAAAATCCTATCCAAGCATGATTTCTGTATTTATATGTTCACATGTTTCTTACCTCATTATTTATTTCCCATTATCTTACCTCATTATTTATTTCCAAGATAATCCTACCTAAACCAGTTGTCCTTAAACCCTACTTTTTTTGTTCATCTCCTCTTTCAAAATTCTTTTTTTGGCCAAACCATTTTCTTTTAGCTTCTCAATGCATTTCATCCAATTCATCACAACTCGTTCTCATATATAGTCTACCCCATCTTAAGCTAACTTAAATCTACTGAGCTCAGAAGCTAAACTAAGGGACGAGGCAATGCACCAACATAAAACAATTAATACAAACAGCAATGAAACAAAATGGAAATTGTCAAAGCAAGCAGCAAATCAATTGCAATATTACAACTGATATAAGGCAATGTGCAGCAAACAAGAAAAATAAATCCATAGTAAAGCTGACTTAACAGAGTAATACAAAGTCAAATTCAGTAACAATATACCTGGCAAGCAGCAGCAGCGAATGCAATAACAGCGAATGCAATAACTTATATTTAAACAGGACAAAGCTCAAGCAGAAAAAATATTATAGTAAAAATGGCCATGTTTAATACCTATGTCACATCTTAACACTAGAGTGATGCATCATGAGAACTTACGCTAGCAGATAAGTTGCCAAATCGTAAAAAAATTACTTATGCAATTCCTGTGAAGGGAAATGTCTATTTATGTGTCCTCGTTTTCTTGGAAGTAGATCATAAATTTATTATTGACTGGATCTGTAGGCATAATATAACTATATTAGTAGTTCTATTAAATTTTATTTTAACCAGTGCTGCAGTGCATCTAGAAACTAGATATTAAGCAAAATGAGTAAATATATACATAAAGCAAGCAATATGGCATTTCTCTCAAGTAGCAAGACAATAGACGTGAAATGTTTCTCATCGTACCATTAGGCATTTTAGTAAATATCATAAATTAAGAACGCCACAGTATAATCATATGTTTTCAAGTTTGAGCGTGTCGTATCTGCGATGCTTTCTACAAAGGAATGTCAATAGCGAGGATAATGGCCTCCCTTTTTTTTCTCCACCTGTGCCTCTGAAAGCCACACACTAATGGCTTTTTCCAGGCGACTCTCGCGCAGCTGGGTGCCCATGACGCATTACGTGAAGGTGGTCACTTAAGTTCTAATCGAAATATTTACGACACCAGTTTGCACTACAGTGACAGTCTCATATAAAAATTTCACAGGTCGAGAATTTGAGCTTCAAATCTATAGAAACAAAATCCTGTCAATATAACAGTGTCCAAAAAATTTTCGCCAGCATAGTGACACATTCACGCATATACACACATTTCATAACTCTTAAAGTAATATTCTCGTTTTCCAACATCCTTTTTCACAATCCAGAGTACCTAACTTCCATTCATTATTCATATACATATATACACGTAATCACATTCCTCATATAGCGTCAGCGTATTGATCATAAACATACCTCAACAGCATAATACACATTGTCATCGTAATAATATCATAAAAAGTCAGTCAAATCTTAAAATCGTCATAGCTTTCTGCAATAATTTCAAATCATTAAAAAAATCTCTGCTCATTTCAATAGTGTCATCTACCTAGAACGTACATTAAAAATGTTGACCTCATACAAAATACATCATTCAAAACCCTCATAGTATCGCAATGGTTCTGAAAAAAATATGAAGAATTCACAAAGTACACACAAAATACAGTTTCATAAGTGTGAAGTTATTCAACTGTGTAATTGCGCAGACATGTCACACTTACAATTGCGGCTAACATTGAAACACAGTCTCTTCACTAAAGTCGAACACCTCTGTTCACTACAAATTATTAAGAAACAAATTCAAATCAGCAGTAACAAGTTATTTGTGTGTCATATTCCAGAAGATACCCCATCGCTACTCGGTCAGTGCCTGTTTCTTGGGTGTTTCAGTGGGACTGTGGTGGAATCTGTCTCTGTCGTACTGTGCTAGCTCCCTGACATCAGGAGACTACTCTACTATTCTTAAGAAGCGTCCTTGTTTCTGGCATGCCTACCCACGTCATTCCGATCATGGATCCTCGGGTGGCGAGACTTGGGACGTATGACTGCGGTGCTATTCTGTTGAAATTTCTGTCCTTCTTCACAAGAATGGCCTGTTAGCTGTCCATCTGCAGTAACTGGTGACCTAGACTGTCTTCTCTGTGTTGAACCTCTGTCATCGGGTGCGACATACAGCAATCAAATGGATGCTGATTGATAGATAACATGTCGCTCTACCCAAGCCTTTCTTGCAATGGTGTCGGCGGTATTACCCAGAATGTTCCATATTGTCTCGCAAGTCAGTGTCTCCCTCATGTAACATCTTGCATACCAATTTAGTTGTTACTGGTCACTGTCGTAGTAATAGACGGCAAATTATCGAGTAAAACTGAAGTGATATCAGGTGTTCCCCAGGGAAGCATCCTGGGACCTCTGCTGTTCCTGATCTAAATAAATGACATGGGTGACAATCTGAGCTGCTCTCTTAGGTAATTTACCGTCTACTAAGGTCATCCGAAGACCAGTACCAGTTGTAAAGCGATTTTGAAAAGATTGCTGTATGGTGTGGCAGGTGGCAGTTGACGCTAAATAACGAAAAGTGTGAGGTGATCCACATGAGTTCCAAAAGAAATCCGTTGGAATTCGATTACTCGATAAATAGTACAATTCTCCAGGCTGTCAATTCAACTAAGTACCTGGGTGTTAAAATTACGAACAACTTCAGTTGGAAAGACCACATAGGTAATATTGTGGGGAAGACGAACCAAATGCAGCGTTTCATTGGCAGGACACTTAGAAGATGCAACAAGTCCACAAAAGAGACAGCTTACATTACACTCGTTCGTCCTCTGTTAGAATATTGCTGCGTGGTGTGGTATCCCTACCAGGTGGGATTGATGGAGGACATCGAAAGGGTGCAAAAATGGCAGCTCGTTTTGTATTATCACGTAATAGGGGATAAAGTGTGGCAGATATGATACGCGGGTTGGGATGGAAGTCATTAAAGCAAAGACGTTTTTCGCCGCGGCGAGATCTATTTACAAAATGTCAGTCACCAACTTTCTCTTCCGATTGCGAAAATATTTTGTTGAGCCCAACCTACATAGATAGGAATGATCTTCAAAATAAAATAAGAGAGATCAGAGCTCGAACGGAAAGGTTTAGGTGTTCGTTTTTCCCGCGCGCTGTTGGGGAGTGGAATGGTAGAGAGATTGTATGATTGTGGTTCGATGAACCCTCTGCCAAGCGCTTAAATGTGAGTTGCAGAGTAATCATGTAGATGTAGGTGTATATCTGCAAACAACGGATGTATTTAGATAGTCTCTTTTGACCTGGTTTCATCTCCAGAAGCACACTCGGAGGTGTTCCTCTGATGGTTCGATAGCAGTAGGTGGTGTTAGAGCCATGATCGATCAAGATATATGTCAGTACTTACGATGGAGCAGTTGGTTCATTCACTCGCTTTGCTTTTTGTTCGGAAGGAAACTGTATGACATCCTTACTGTAAGGGTATCATCCTAGAGTTCCTGCCAGAGAAGGATGATCAGATGGCGAATTCGTTTGCTTGTGGTCTGTATGCCCGTTCTATTCTACATCTACATCTACATGACTACTCTGCAATTCACATTTAAGTGCTTGGCAGAGGGTTCATCGAACCACAATGATACTATCTCTCTACTATTCCACTCCCGAATAGCGAGCGGGAAAAACGAACACCTAAACCTTTCTGTTCCAGCTCTGATTTCTCTTATTTTATTTTGATGATCATTCCTACCTATGTAGGTTGGGCTCAACAAAATATTTTCGCATTCGGAAGAGAAAGTTGGTGACTGAAATTTCGTAAAAAGATCTCGCCGCGAAGAAAAACGTCTATGTTGTAAAGACTTCCATCCCAACTCGTGTATCATATCTGCCACACTCTCTCCCCTATAACGCGATAATACAAAACGAGCTGCCCTTTTTTGCACCCTTTCGATGTCCTCCGTCAATCCCACCTGGTAAGGATCCCACACCGCGCAGCAATATTCTAACAGAGGACGAACGAGTGTAGTGTAAGCTGTCTCTTTAGTGGACTTGTTGCATCTTCTAAGTCCTGCCAATGAAACGCAACATTTGGCTTGCCTTCCCGACAATATTATCTATGTGGTCCTTCCAACTGAAGTTGTTCGTAATTTTAACACCCAGGTACTTAGTTGAATTGACAGCCTTCAGAATTGTACTATTTATCGAGTAATCGAATTCCAACTGATTTCTTTTGGAACTCATGTGGATCATCTCACACTTTTCGTTATTTAGCGTCAACTGCCACCTGACACATCATACAGAAATCTTTTCTAAATCGCTTTGCAACTGATACTGGTATTCGGATGACCTTACTAGACGGTAAATTACAGCATCATCTGCGAACAGTCTAAGAGAACTGCTAAGATTGTCACCCAGGTCATTTATATAGATCAGGAACAGTAGAGGTCCCAGGACGCTTCCCTGGGGAACACCTGATATCACTTCAGTTTTACTCGATTCTATTCTGTGCATGATGACATTCGTCTCTCTTCATTCACTAGAGCTCCACTTTTTGTCATATCCTTAGGCCGAGAGGGGCCTGTAGTAATATTAAATTATGCTACGTGTGTCACCTGTGCTCTGTCAGTGCACAGATCCACTGCTCTGTTCGCAGGATCTGCCCGGGGTGATTCGCCGCACGGCGCGCTTCCTGGACCGTCACCTGAGCGAGCAGCAGGTGGAGCAGCTGGCGCAGCACCTGAGCTTCAGCAGCATGAAGGACAACCCGGCCGTCAACAACGAGAAGTACGTCCAGGAGGAGATCCGCCGCAACCAGATGGACGACCGCGACGGGCAGCTGCGCTTCGTGCGCCGCGGCGAGGCCGGCGGCTGGCGCGCGGAGATGACGGCCGAGCTGGCCGAGCGCTTCGAGGATTGGACGCGCCGACACCTCGAGGGCACCGACTACCGCGTCGGCGTCTCCGGCGGACACTGAACCGCGCTCAGCTTTCCCACAATACGTCTCGGGAGCGCAAGCTTAACAGAGCAATTTTTGTCAGCTGCCAGCAATCAAACTTTCATCCTCTTTTATTCTCTTGTGGCAACAATCACGAAAGCCCTTCATATTCTAGTAACGGGACTGGACCATCCAGTAATCATTATCAGACTGTAAGCACATACTGACAGCACTGACATTGTTTCAGTTCCTTTGTCGAATTGAAATAACAAAGTTCGGAAATCAACGGGCAACGTTACGTCACTGCTCCCTGCACGTGCTTTTCGTCCGGTAACGAATACTGGCTGATCGAAACTGGTTACGCGAAATACTTTCGGGATTGTCGTCATTAGTAAATAAAAGAAGATAATTTATCACAAATATCCTTCATTATTTCCGAAGAGATCTTTATTTGCTGTCAGTTTCAGTCTATTTCACCATCCTCATGCAACACACACTATTTCTATGTGGTGTCCGCAGAGCATGGAGCTAAACCGCTACATCCTCCGTTTGACCTGAAGATGGCCGATGGTGACCTAAGGACGTAATTACATATTGAAATTATAGTTAATTTACCACTCAGATAGTTATTATTGGCGTCTACAGTATGACTGAACTGTGGCTATATCCAAAATAAAGGTTTATTAGGTAGATTATGTGGTTACATGATACATTCTTCGGATATTTACAAACTGTGTGGCGCTGCGTATACTTATGTTCAAGGACTGGCAGCTGTTTGCCACTTCACTGTGTGGAAGCCGCTTGTAGCCACTAATTGCTGCTGAGCTCGTGTAGTTACTTAGAACTTCTATGATAGTCATAGACTAGGAACACTATCTTTCCTCCTAGTGTGTTTGATGTTTCATTATGCTACCTTACAGCCAGTTACCAAAGATAAACGAATAAGTGAGCAAATAAAACAAGGAACAGATGAACAACAACATGAGAGTGTTCCCGTGCATTTCTTTAGCCAGCACTGTTTTCGAGCTATATTTCTACTCCAATTACCTTCTCAAGTGTGGTTAACATCTTTTTATTTGTTTCCGAAGCTTTCTGCTCCCTGTGCAATTGAAGAAAGTTTTGGAGTTTAACAACAGTTGCCAGTGGCTCCTCTGTATTTCAACATAGTCACACAAGACACTTGAAAACATTAAGAAATTTTGCTAACAAAGCTGTCGCATTCTAGACAAAGCAATTCCATATTGAAGAGGTCAACAAAGGACAAACAGTTGACAATATATTATTTCGTCCTTTACTTCTGGTTATGATAATAACAACAACTCAAGTTTCATTTAATAATACCGGCAGTCATATCAAACACATCATAACGATTTCAAGAATAAGTGATTCATTTATTTTTCTTTCAAAATCAACATCGTCTGAACGAATCAAAGTTTCTGTAACGGGAGGCCACAGAAAAGGATTTGTGCGTATTTCACATATTAAAATATGTTCTGAGGATTAATGTAATTCAGCTGCTCTATACGTCAACACAGGAAGTTTCCGGTGACACTCTTCAAACAATGCCTTCTTTCCATTCGTGCGAACGGGAACTGAAATCAAATGTTGCCTACAAGTACAAACATTGTCATTTAATTTATCTCATTACAGTGTTCACACGCAATGAACCTCACGATCGTGAGCATTATATGGAATTGCGGAAAGCAATACGTTTTGGTGGAATTGATATTGTTGATAGAGGTTTCTCCTCAGCCCCGAAGTACAGATTCTGGACGAATGTCCATCGCTAAGTTAGCGCACTGTAGTTAACGGTAACAGCGGACAAATTCAAAACAGTAGTTCATCCGTATCTTAGTAACAGAACATTTTTATGAATAAACGTTTGACTAAGCGAGAGATTATAAAACTGTGTGACCATATATTTTCGGGAAACTTGTAAAAATGTACCATATATTCCATAGAGGCCAAAAAGTATGCCGTTTGTGTTAGGAGAGTTGTGTCTGCAACAAGTGATTTGTTACGAAGCGGAAAAATAAATTTCGGGCAAGCTTGTTCTAAACACGTGGCAGAATATATCATTCGTGACACACAGCTGTATATCTTAACGGTTGCAACAAAATACTGTACGCAATAAATGGAAATACCGTTGTTTCAAGCAACAAACTGCCTATAATCGTTCAGTAAATCCAGGTCACCACTTTTATACCTCTCTTGTTCAATTCATAAGACATTTCGGGTGCGTCATGGATAAATGCGTCCAGCAATCGCGAACCGCATGCAAATGGCATTCAAATGTACAAATGTTTGTTTGCTGGAGTTCAGGTATTTATGCAGAGTTTAAATCAGTCAGGTAGGGTGTATACGTAATATGTTAGTGGCAACTGGGATTCCTTTCTTGTCCTCTTTTGTTGTTGCGTCATTATATAGCAAATATACTTTTAACAATTACACCTGTATAACAAAGCGAAAGAGAAAAATGTATCTTCTGGTACTGCATTTCATACGACCTACACAAGCAAGAAACAAATTATGGAAACTAGCAGCCCAGAATTCTACGTCTACCTTTACTATTCCTATAAAACATTTGAAATTAGTCTGTTTCAAAACTATTTACACTTTTTCACACTGATTATTTTCCAACAATTTGCAAACATCAAACGAAACTTGCAAATAAATCCCAACTCATCAAACTGCACCTAATGTCAGCATTGATACCATCTTCCACGACCAACCGTATTTCTCATGGGGAGAGAGGGGGGGTGTTACAAAACTTTGCAAATATAGTGACATCATAGTTCAAATTATCATTTTAAACTCAAGTAGATCTCTATACGCCGGACAGCACTGAGAAGACCGTCTTGTGTACTCTCTAGCTCTCCAGACGGCATAGTGATTTTAATGGTTACCTGTACAGTTATACAGTCCTTCAAGGAACATAACGGAAGAAAACTGTAGCCGCTATGCACGTCACATAGCTTTCTTTTGTAATTTAACGTCTATTCTACAGCGGTGAACGAAATTCCTTTGTTCGTTGTTATTTGTGTGCAATGATGATATACTTGTTGTTGTTGATATGCTAATATTTTCATGCACATGCTGTGTTGGGAAAATTTGTGGTCTCATTAACACGTGATTATATATCTGTAATTGTTGTTATACGTTCTAATACTATAAATATTATTATACAAAACTTGTCTGTAACCCCAAATTATACTGAGTACTAAATAAATATTAATATGTTGACTTATCATTTCAAATTGAAGTATAGTGCGTCAGCACAGGTGTGAGGGCACATTTTCTGTCTCTCATCCTTACAAGTTTCCGAGTCTTGTAATTTTAGTAAGAATATCTAATTAACAACATTTAACACACACACACTCACACACACACACACACACACACACACACACCACACACAAGTTCGAACACCTCGAGAGCCAAACCAGAGAACTTTAAAACAAAGACAAAAAACAGAGAATTAACAAGCATGTGATAACAATACAGCACAGTGTGGAATAACGTCTTTATTACAATTGGCGTAATGACATCTCCGAAGTTTCAGCTGATACGCAATTTATACTAATTTTTGAATGATCAGTGAGTGGACTTTAGAGAGCTACCAGAAGCCCTTATTAAGGGGTGTTACTGGAGAACGGTACTAGCCAGTAAGTCCGTATCAGTCATCTACCAATACTTCTATTTTATATTCTTTTGTACTTTCTGGTCTACGCAACATCGTCATACAATGCCTCATTGCAGTACTTACACATACCATTAGCTGTGAACTTTCATTTTACTCTCTCTGTAACACAATATGCTGTGCTAATGATTTCTAGGATTGAACTGTGCCAATTGCACTGGCATCATCTGGGTGCAGTACTGCTATAGAACTTTTCTGCTAGAGATTAAAGCCAATCGCTGGCAGACAACAAAAAAGGAGCAATCATAGATGAGACATCCTGGAAAGACCCACAATTTATAGCACTCCAGTTGGATGCAGACTCACTTACTCTTCTCTAACGGTGCTAAGGAACCAGGCATAATGATGATAAGGTTAGGCTGAAAACAACTGAGAGTAAACCTCACATTTATGTAACCATTTATTCACCAATATAGAAATCTCAACGATTTATGCCGGCGAAAGCCTACATTCGTTATCAAAACACAAGTGATTTTTTTAATCAGTGTCATCCACTTTCTTCCTCCAATAAACGTTAGAACGTTAGAACCAATTAATACATTCCGTCCAGAGACACAGCTGATAATCATACATTTTTCTTTTTACAAAAATGAGAAAGCAGCTCACAAATATATCTATAAGAAAAGATTTAGACAGCAGTTCGTGTTCCACAATGGACTTTGTAATACCTCCACCGGGGGCCACTTTCACCGACTCACAGTTCCAACAGCCCAGGACGAGGAAAAAGTAAGACCTCATGTAGTTATTGAAAGGGATATGGTCATGGGGGCGCTCTGCACCCAGGCAAAGGACCGGCTGGACTATGCTCTCAGGTCGCTTAAGAATAAACAGCTTGAGAAGGGCATGGTGGACAATGAGAAACGTTCTGATAATTATATACTTATATAGATATGGTGTCTGTTCATTCGGAGATGTCCGAAAGAACAGACACCACTGATGACCTGCAGCCGTCTAGAACAAAATTAGAATTATATTAATGCCTCCAGCTGCTGACGGGAATTGATGTGTATCGGCGGGGACAGGTGAAAATGTGTGGTCGAACGGGACTCGAACCCGGGATCTCCTGCTTACATGGCAGACGCACTATACATCTGAGCCACCTAGGGTACAGAGGACAGTGAGCCAGCAGGGACTATCTCGCGCACGCATCCCGCGAGACCCACATTCTCACCTTGTATGTCCACACACTACATTCGTAGTGTCCCACCCCAACACACTCATTACTCATGGAGGACATTCTTACCAAGTCCCGTAAGAGTTCGGGGAACATGTGTGGATCCGCACATAAAAAGGAGGTCATGACGGTATTGCCAGAACTATATACTATGTCCGAAATAACAGATACCATATCGACACATGTATTTAGTTCTGGTAATACCGGCCATGACCGTCTTCTTCTGTGCAGATGCACACATATTCCCCGAACTATTACGAGACTTGGTAAGAACGTCTTCCACGAGTAATGAATGTGTTGGGGTGGGACACTACGAATGTAGTATGTGGACATATAAGGTGAGAATGTGAGTCTCGCGGGAGGCGTGCGACAGATAGCCCCTGCAGTTGCACTATCCTCTGTGCCCTCCGCGGCTCAGATAGATAGAGCGTCTGCCATGTAAGCAGGAGATCCCGGGCTCGAGTCCTGATCGGGGCACACATTTCCACCGGTCCCCGTTGATATATGTCAACGCCCGTCAGCAGCTGAATGTATTAATATAATTCTAATTTCGTTCTGATAATTAGTGGACCCCTAAAGGAAAATGTATATACAAAAGCGTCAAGAATGCACTCGTGGAAGCGTGTGTATCTCATGTCTGGCAGAAGCAGTTTCCGCCTGCCTTAAAAAGCGAATAGCGTGCAGATAATTCATGGACTCCTGCAGGCTCCGAGAGATTTTGTAGACACAAAAGCGTCAACAGTGCACATACAAAGGTGAGTGAGGCTATCAGCTGACAGCAGGTGATTAGGGCTGCCTTAGAAAAGCGAGAAAGGTGCTCATCATTCGTGGTCACCAGCTGGATCTGAGACTGAGTTGACACAAAGTAACAGGAATGGTCATAGACTGGCAGGCGAAGCTGTGAGAATGTGGAAGAAGAGTCGGCCTGCTTAAAAAAATTTTTGCTGGATGTTAAGAAGTTTGCTTATACATCATGAACAATTGCAGAATCTTGAACGAAGAGAAATCATAAGACTGTACAGGTCTCACGCACAGATAGCCGTTATAAATAAGTATTGTGTGGCTGGTTTCACAGGTACCAAGGAACGTGAAAGAACATTGGAATCATGGTGCGCCCAACGCTGGGAACAAACACGGCAGTAAACACGTGGGAAAGATGCCTGTTCATGAGATGGCCGGCCGGTGTGGTTGAGCGGTTCTGGGCGCTTCAGTATGGCACCGCGCGACCGCTACGGCCGCAGGTTAGAATCCTGCCACGGGCATGGTTGTGTATGACGTCCATAGGTTTAGTTAGGCTTTTAAGTAGTTGTAAGTTCTAGGGGACTGATGACCTCAGATGTTAAGTTCCATAGTGCTCCTGAGGTGCACATGAGCCCACGAAAGACAGAACATCTTGACGCTGCGTTCAAGGCTTGGTCAGGAAATGGTGATCATCACTGGGTGGAGCTGTAAATTTAGTCAGACAGTGACAACGCTGAGAGGAGGAAATATTAAAGGAGTCTGTGAGCTAAGGTAAATGATGAGAAGTGAGAAGACAGTCGGTGATATAGCTGGAAAGCAAGACGACACGGTGTATCCTCCTCCCTTCAACTACTTAGTACGCAGACGTTTAATGTGATCGTTACTCCCATATTCACTTTGTGACGTATTCTTTTCCTGTTCCATGTTAAGTGGATTAATCTCTGTGGGCCGGTGCTTCGGAATAAAGCACTCAACTGAACGTTACAATTTCCGTGCCTAGCACCTGCCTGCCGACACCGCAATATCGCTGCTTCTGCAGCACAACCCGTAGCTAGCAGTCTGGGACCTCGCTGCAAAGCCGCGACACCATTGAGAGCTGCTGTCTCGCACCGCACAGCCACAACGCGTCGCGATATTCTGACACATCATCTGCAGCCGACATCGCCACACGACGAATAACTACGAAGAATGTTGATATTATTCATTCTGTCTTCCTTCGCCTTAGTAAGCGTGTTCACACCCGCTGAATTTCGCTCGGAGACCTGTAATTTTGTGGAAAGGTACTGTGATAAAAAGAAATAGTTCATGTTTTAATCCTATAGTTAATCTTTTCCGTTTCCATATCAGTCTTAACCTCAAAAACTTTACCCGTCTGATTTCACTGTATGATCGTAGTAGTTATTTAACCTTCTGTTGTCTTTTGCTACTTCTAAGTACCACCTTCTTCGAGCGATGTTTATTCTGTTTGTACATATACATTCCACATTCTAAGTTGTTAGTACGTTCACTTACATGTATATGTAAAGTTGGAAACATCTGACTGCCTTCTAGATCTCATTTAAAAGTCAAAGTGTATTTCTGCATGAACATTGACAACTGAAGGTCTGCCTTGGAGAGAACGTGTTTGTTTTGTGTGCTGTCATACAATTGCTGGCGATGTTGTGTTTATTAGCGTAGATATGATGAAGATTCTGTCGTATGTCCTTCTCGTGCGGCTCTTTTGTCAAATATGTATTTTTTATTTACGAAATAAACCGAAATCCATGTGCTACTTCAGAGTACCTTCTGTCGCCTCTCTTGATACTTTTCACTGTATTTCACTAGATTTATCGATCTAGCTGTGTTATATTAATCGTAGAACGGTACTCACCATCGAAAATGTCGCTTCACAGAAAAGTACCTCTTTTTTGGCATTAGTATTAACAACAGATGAAGGAACTGTTACACCTCTTCTAAAATGTTTGCTAGATAATACTGGTGTTACGGAGGCAGGGTTTACAGAAGACAACGGTAGTAACTTAGATTTCGGTACAGTTTTTGAAAGAGTTATGATAGACGGTGCACCACTGAAACTCGAAATCAGTTTACCTGAAACTATAGGGAAATGTGAAAAACAAGTCATAAATGACAGCTTACACGAAAAGACACTCAAAGGTAAAAAGATGTCAAAGGGCCTAGTTTACAGAAGAAGAAGGAAGAGTAGGTAACTCATTTCCTTCAAGGGAAGAAACTCCGTGAAACAATACAACGCAGTGAGGCCTGTACAAAATAATTACAAACTGACATACTGCAGACATGAAAGGCACAGAAAACTGTGACTGGCTTACAATTACGACGAATACGAAGTCATATTTGCCCCCATAAAGCAAGAGGACTGCATTAAAATCAATATTCAATGATATTTTGTGGTAATATGGAATTTATGAACCATGCTGACAGGTACGTCTGTTTGGCTGGGTAGATGATCCAAATATAATTTTTGTAACTGCATGTAAACTGTACTGTGACCTGTGTGCAGAGATTCCACGTTTCGTGTTTAGGTGAAATGTTGCTCAGGCACTGATAGGATAGTTGGATATAAAGCATATCAATCCCAGAGTTGTAAGCCAAGCTCTGAGAGAAAGCAATACATGCAACGAAAGGAGGAAAGTAGTCCCAAAGGATGTAAAATTAGGAATTAAAGGTGTTAATTCTGGCACTTTTGCAGCAAACAGAGGAAGATTTGTTACATGTATTAAAGGGACGTTCAGTCTGTAGCAAAATGAAAGGTTTACGTCTCTGCTGCAGTGAAAATGAAAATGTTTTTGCTGAAATACATTTAGTAGAGGGATAGAAGCCCCATTCGAATAAAATTTAAAAAAGTTGAGCGGTCATTTGGTCATTGTCACCTACAAGGTAGGTAGTTTGGGACAGTCCAATATGATGTGGGCTACTGTCAATCAAGAACAGATCGACACTGGTGTGGGTCCTCGCGACTGAGTTGATATCCTCAATTATCTGTTGATCTATTCGATGTATTCCAATCCTCTACAGTCTTTGCCCTCTATAGCTCCCTCTAGTACAATGGAAGTCAGTGCCTGATGTCTTAAAACATGTCAGCCAAGTATTGCCAATACGAAACAAGCAAAGGGCAATGGAGCCCTGCGAGTGGCTCGCATGGATAACCTCCAGACATTCATTTTCTCCTTTATAGCACATTATTTATTTGGCGTACTTAATATGTGCCATTCAGTTCCAGATCTCGAAAACTTTACAGCATCCATTACCAAAGGGTGGCAAGGGAAGTGCTCGTCGAGGGGTTGTAGGCTGCGTAAGGAATCACTACAGATGAAGAAGGGCCCACCTGTGCAGGAGCAGATATGCTTCAGAGCGCGAGAGTTGGCTGTCAACTATGCAGTGAAAAACACCCTCCATGGACTGCTGGTCAGTATGTCAAGTGTGAGCATAAACGAAGTCATAGTGATCAACTACCATCGAGTGATCAGTGTAGACTATTTCTGAGCCACGGACTTCGCCCAGAGACGATGCCTTACGATAGGTCCAGACGAAGCTGTGGCCGAGGCATGTACCATGGAGGTGTACGTGAGTGAACCTGGAGGGTAGGTGGTAGAGGGAAATACACGAGTCCAGTGGGAAGGGATCGGAGGCGGGCTGCAAATGTTATCTCCGATATGGTCCGTCATTGTGGGAGGGGGGTCGCACATGTTAGGGAAAAGCAGGTGGTAATTTTGATGTTGAACTGAGCTGCAAATGTACGCAGTACAATTTGCAAGCAGTTGCTGTTGCCTGATAGGCAATGGAGGAACCCCACTTCCCACGTGCAGGCTGTTCATTGAGCGTCGTTCGGTAAGCTCCCATCGTAAGTCGAACTCCTCAGTGAAATACAGGCTCCAGCATCCGCAATGTTGAGGGCGACGCTGAACCATACGTTACTCTCTCACAGTCCAAACGGGACTGTACAAGGGCTGCGTACAATTGACACAGTGTAGGTCGATCTGCACCCCAGTTGGTGTTGCTCAATCATCGAAGACAGTTAAGATGCTGCAAGCAGAATGAGAATTTCACTCTGCAGCGGAGTGTGCGCTGAGGAAGGAGGAGACGGATACTGGCAGAAGTAAAGCTGTGAGTACCGGACGTGAGTCGTGCTTCGGTAGCTCAGTTGGTAGAGCACTTGCCCGCGAAAGGCAAAGGTCCCGAGTTCGAGTCTCGGTCGGGCACACAGTTTTAATCTGCCAGGAAGTTTCATGCTGCAAGCACTTTCGCTGAAGCTGACGAAGAAGGGGATGCCAAGTTAAGCTGGCATCGAAAACCAGTCCTAAAATCGATAAGAGTCCACTGCATTTAGGGGACTGTCACCAAGATAAAGTTATGAGTGCGCGTAAGTCGTACGACGACGACAGAAATACATGACGCAAGTCTTCGTAGCTGAAAACTGAAATCCGTAGGTGAGGGCCCATGACTACGCTTTTCACAACGATCCCTGTGGTTGACCTTCAGCCACACCAATATTAGACGAAAAAATGAAATACAAAAGTCGTCAGCGTAAAAGAAGAGTCATACTGAGAACAATCATTTTCTTGGATATGGTGGGAACTGTGTGAAGTACCGACTCAGATTCTGAAGGTGCAGAGCGATAAATAAATTCCTTATAAAAATTTGGAGCCGACACCAGAGAGCCCACTCGTGTGGTGTCACCAGGCGGACTCATAGGCTGTGGCAGGTCAGAAGAGACGGCAATAAAGTGATGGCGGCGGGACAAGGCCTTACGGATGGCAGACTCCAGGTGTACCAAGTTGTCAGTGGTGGAGCGACTTTTTCGAAAACCGTCCTGGGATAGAGGCAGAATGCCCCACCACTCAAAGAGTCAGCATAACACCCGGCTCACCATACTTTCGAGCGGCTTGCTCAGGACGAGCCAGCGGGTTCTTAGCAGGTTTTAGCGCTGTTACGGTGATACTTCTAGCCATTGCGACGAGAATTCGCCATCACTCCAGATCCAGTTGAAGACGGCAGAGATGTGACGCTGGTAATCCGCTGACTGATGTTTAATCATGTATTGATCGATGCAGTCTGGCCTGGGGGATATGTCAGGGTAATCTGCGATGGCACCGAGAAATTCACACTCACCGAATGTAGCAAACGATAGGTTGATAGGATACTGTCGTGAAGTAAATAATAGGTTTTGTCGTTCCACCCGCTGTTGACAATCATCAGATGTAGAGGTTCGAGTATAATGCTCAGCAAAAACCCTGCGATTGCGTTTTGGTCGGTATATACAGCTACATGTCTCGAAATTCCAGGTGTACCTGCAGGGGTCTGATATCTGTAACAGTATCTCGGCTTAGTCCAAATGTGGGAAGGAGAAGTTCCTGTACCAATGGTGGACACATACCATTCCCAGCACTCCTTTTTCCATCTTTTGATTAGTTCATAGACACCATGAAGTCTTTTGAAGGGAATGAGACTCTCCATTGATGGGTGCCGCTTAGGATCTTTTAGGGCCCACCTACGATTACTAATGGCCACAGCGGTTTCTGGTGACTACCAAGGCACTGACTTCCGCTGAGGCAATCTGAAGAAGAGTGGCTTGCCGATTCAGATGCAGAGACAATGGTTGCAGTAACGTTCTCGACTACTACATCTATTTTACTAAGCAATGGAGATCCAGCGGTGGCAGAAGAAGCGAAAATATGTACTAACCTCTTCATCTCAGAGCAGCACTTGCAATCTACATCCTCAATTATCTGTTGATCTATTGGATGTATTCCAATCCTCTACCGTTTTTGCTCTCAATAGCTCCCTCTAGTACAATGGAAGTCAGTGCCTGATGTCTTAAAAGATGTCTTATCATCCTGCATAAAGGGTTATGGGAACTGAAATCACTCAAAAGCGGGAAAGTTGGGAAGGGTGGGGAGGGGGGCGGGGAGGGGGAGGGGGGAATTCAGAGATTAGTGCAGCCAATAAATGCTGCGAATATACACAATCTGGAAGGAAGTTAGATGTTTGCAAATGATAATTCCTTGCATTATCCTCACTGAACCGTGATTTATTTTCAAACAATATTCTTAAGAATATATTTTATTTACTAGCGATTTATCAATGACATTTACACATTTACTCACACTATGTAAGCATGGAAGTAGGTGCCAGGGAGTAACTGATGAAATCATAACCATATTCCTTTTAACAAGTGGGAATTTTATTCACTTTAATAGTGCATAAAATCATTTTTTAAATACACAGATTTTAAATTAATATCAGAAAGCACCCTCTAAATATCAAAGTTGCAATTTGTTCAGAGGCAAAAGAAACAAGTTTTTTCTGTATGAGCTTTCAGGCAGAGAACCTTGCCGCTCCCTTTCGACATGCCCGTAGTTACGACCGCTCACAACAGCCTCTGAAAGACTACACTGGTGCAAATCTGCAACACACCAGATAACTTTAAACTAAGACTTTTAACAATTTACACAAGCACACAAACTATACACCTCCTGTGGGAGGGATGGAAATGGTACAAAACACAAACAATTAAAATATTAACCTTGCCACCGAGGGTACAACTTTATTTTAACTTCTAAGAAAAGTCTTACAGTGAAAGGGTGTCAACTTTATATACTAAAATGATCATTTAAATAAAAGCCCATGAAACGCAATCTTATATAAATTTCTGTAAGGTTGGTCAAACAATAGTAAAGATGCTCTAAAGTACATTGATACCGCCTCAAAAGATCATAGGCAATAATATCAAATTTCCAAAGATCAAAACATATTTCATGTACTAGGCCGTTACACTCCAAGCAATAAATTAGTTAACACACCAAATCCGACAAACATGACAGAGCCATCTACAAATGTATGGTAGATTGATAATGAGATTACCGAACAACCTAAACCGCAGGTTGCTCTAACCCACCCCTACTCCACAAGGGAAAAATGGACCACCCAAATTTATAAACAACCATGACCTCACCAAGAAAACAAGAGTAAATCAGACAACTTATCACCAATCACTTAACTTCTAATAAACTGCGATTTCTCGATCAGACCTGGTGTAGCACCCCCAAATCGCTCTCCCGAACCGTCCGCTGCCAGCAGCTTCAACGGACGCAGGAAGGCGCACCGATCTCCCGTCTCACGACGTTGCAGCTCGCACCGGCCAGACAGATGTCGTGGATTGACTCCTCTTGCTCTCGTGTCGTCCGCGAAGTCACTACCCCTCGCTATATGCCGCAGCCCTCTGGACTCATGTGGCAACCTCCCATGCACCGACGCTCAAGACGGACCAGTCATTTTGTGTCTCAGTGCGCGACCGACCAACCGATCAATCCAACCGCCAATGACCATTGCCTGGGCAAACTAGAGCAGACTGGAGGCCTAACGCGCAGATTCAGATGCAGGAACTAAGCCCCGACCGGGCGACCACTCGCTAAGTTCTCTTACTAGTGTAGTGGAAAGACTCTCATTTTGCCGGCTTCAAAGGTTGATCCGATTGACAGACATACTAGCACTCCGAACGACAGGCAGATACTAACTGTCTAACAAATGCCGACGAGAGACAGGCTAGCAAGCTGGGGACGAGAGACTGACCCAGACTGACGGCTGGCGAGCTCATAGCGCCTCTTAAATGCACGTGAACAGGCAATCTTTCCCCTTTCCCACCAGAGGGAGACACCACAGCTCCGATTGCCACAGCGGTTCCACCGCCAGAAACGGAGGGCGACTGCTTAACACTACGCGCTGGGGCGCGCTCTTCAAAACAGCAGGTTTTACCACTGCTCACTCACCCTTAAAGCCACAGCTTCTAAGGGTGTTTTCGAGGGCACAGGATGCCATATACAGGGGTAAGAACTTACATACATACTCCATCTGGCAACCTGCTACACTCAGTATAATTCTTGCAATATCCCTGACAGCCATGATGAGTGTGGGTCCACATTGCTGGAAACTATCTTTCCTGAAGGGCAGTGCGAAAAGCCAGTGTAATGCTTAAAATTGTCGTAAATCAGCCAGGTGGAGGAAAAAACCGCCGCTATTGCACTGGAAGATGACACTCTCTGTGCTCTGGAAAGACATGAACAAGGAGGCTGCTTATTCTTCTGTGTTACCTGCTACCATCGCTTGAGCGTATGTATCTATTTCCATTTCAGCTGAGACAACGGCGAGGTCTAGATCCTCTGGAGACGCTAGAATCTCCACCTCAGCCTCAGACACGGAATTTGTAGGGAGTGGGGGGAGGGTAGGGTTCCAGACTCTCTTGTTTTTTAAGGTATTTCTTCTTCATCAGTTACCTCTCTCACTGTTCTTTAGGGGTGTGCTGGGACAGCTTCCCTGAAGCAGCTTTAGATACATATAAAAACCGTGAAGAACTTCGACCAGCAGCTTGTGGCTCCTTCAGCGACCGGCTGGCGTTTGCTGTTGGTTTGGTGGAGACCTTGGAAGGAAGATGATGATGATGATGATGATCGGTTTGTGGGGCGCTCAACTGCACGAGTTATCAGTGCCCATAAAAATTCCCAAACCTTTGCTCAGTCCAGTCTCGCTACTTAATGAATGATGATGAAATTCTGAGGACAACACAAACACGCAATCATCTCGAGGCATGAGAAAATGTCGCCGGGATTCGAAGCCGGGACCCTGTGCTCAGGAAGCGAGAACGCAACCTAGGAAGGAAGAGTCCCAAGTGACCCTTTCACTGCCAGAGAAGCTGGAGGCTACTGCTTCCCCAGGTGATGGGTGGAGCCGACGACCCTGGCGTTTGGGGCAGCATTGCTCCCAAAGAAGGTACTAGAAGAAGAAGTGCCCCCAACCACCTATGGAGGGTGTTGTTGTTGAGTGGCCCCATACGATGTAGTGATAAGGAGACTACTATCACCAGCATCGGCCCCCAGTGGCTGAATGGTTAGCTCGACAGAATGTCAGTCATAATGGCCCTGGTTCGATTCCCAGCTTGGTCGGAGATTTATTCCACTCAGGCACTGGGTGTTGTATTGTCCTAATCATCATCATTTCATCCCCATCGACGCTCAAGCAGCCGAAGTCATATCGAAAGAATTGCACCTGGCGAACAGTCTACCAGATGGGAGGCCCTAGTCACAAGACTTTTACATCTTACCATCATCAGCGATGGCGATGTCGTTGTCTTCATTTTTCTGTTTAGTCTCTTGATAAGTCACCTGTTCCAGTGTCGTGTACTCCTTAATTTTCCTCTCCTTTTGGCAATCTGGCGAGCGAAAGGAGCTGTGCTATTAACAGTTGACATAGGTGGGAGGAGGTGTACATTCAGATGCATTGACCATCTTCTGTAGCCTCTACAAGTGGCGCTGGAAGGACACGGGAAGACATGTACCAGAAATTCAAGCGCTTAAAGCACCGTATAGCGTGAGGAAGTTTTGACATGATCTAGGTCTGTGTTCACCTGTGGGCTACGGCAGCGTCTTCGATTAATAAATATTATTGATTATAATCAAAACCTCCTTCCTCCTTGGTTCGAAACCTATCAATGCTTAGTTTTTGATTAATAATCACCATTGGCGGCCTAAGAATTCTTGCGCAAGAACTCACCCCCGTTCTGCCAACGGCCTGATCAAAGATGGCAGACGAGCGGACAGAGGTTCAGGGCATTCTCTTGTCCTTGAGGACTTGGGGGGGGGGGGGGGGGGGGAACCACCCCCAAATCAGCAATGATCAACAGCATGAGAAAAAAGAAGCCATTAAAGACACTGCATTAAAGACACATGATGTTTATCCACAGGAGTGGCCAGTAATTAAAAAAGTGTCATAATGTTTATCCACAGGAGTGGCCAGTAATTAAAAGAGTGTAATAATGATGTCTCCACTGAAAATGTTTCCGGAATAGTCCCCCATTCGGATCTACAAGAAGGCTTTGCCAAGGGGAACGTGATCAAGAGAAAAAGAGTGAATAGTCAACGAAAGGATAACGTTCTACCAATCGCGACGTGGGATGTCATTAGCTTCAATGTGGTAGGGAAGCTATCAAATCTGAAAAGGGAAATGCAAAGGCACAATCTACATACAGTAGGGTTCAGTGAAGTGAAATGAAAAGTAGGTGAGGAGTTCTGGTCTGATGAGTATAGCACAACATCAACAGCAGGAGAAAATTATATAACCGGAGGAGCATTCCTTATTGATAAGAAGACAGGGCACAGAGTGTGTTACTGTGAACAGTTTAGTGATAGGTTTGTTCCTATGAGACTCGACAACAAACCAACACCGACAACTATAGTTCAGGGATACATGCCGTCGTCACAAGTTGAATACGAAGAGATAAAGTACACGAAGATATCAATAATACAGTACCAAAAGGAGATGAAAATCTAACAGCCATTGGGAACTGGAATGCAGTTCTAGGGGAAGGAGTAGAAGAAAAGGTTACTGGAGAACATGGGCTTGGTACAAGGAATGAGAAAGGAGGAAGGCTAATTGATTTCAGATAGTAACAGCAAATACTGTGTTCAAGAATCACAGGAGGAAGAGGTATGTTGGAAAAGGTCGGGTGATCAGGGACGATTCCTTTAGATTACATCATGGTCAGATAGATATTCCGAAATCACATACTGGATTGTAAGATGTATCCAGGAGCAGATAAACTCAATGATGAAGAGCTTAAGAGCTTAATCAGGAAGAATAAATACATAAAAACGCAGGATACAGAAGTACTAAGGGATGAGGAGATAAACTTGAAGTCCTCTAAGGCTATAGGTACAGCAATATGGAATAGCTCAGTAGGTTCAAAAATGGTTCAAATGGCTCTAAGCACTGTGGGACTTAACATCTGAAGTCATCAGTCCCCTAGACTTAGAACTACTTCAACCTAACTAACCTAAGGACAGCACACACATCCATGCCCGAGGCAGGATTCCAACCTGCGAAAATAGCAGCAGCGTGGTTCCGGATTGAAGCACCTAGAGCCGCTCGGTCACAACTGCCTGTCAGCTCAGTACAGATAAAGAGGAATGGACGTCTCCCAAAATGGCAATCACAGAAGTTGGAAGTAATGGAGAAGAAACTGTGCGTAACAGAATAAATACTGCAGTTGATCCATGAAAGAAGGAAGTACAAAAATGTTCAGGGAAATGTAGGAATACAGAAACACAAGTCACTGAGGAATCAAATAAATAGGAAGTGCTAGGAAACTAAGACGAAATGGCTGCATGGAAAACGTGAGAAGATCGAATGAGTAATCATTGCTGGGTGGACTGACTCAGCATATAGGAAAGTCAAACCATCCTTCGGTGAAATTAAAAGCAAGGGTGGTAACATTAAGAGTGCAGCGGGAATTCCACTGTTAAATACAGAGGAGAAAGCGGATAGGTGGAAGGAGTACACAGAAGAGCTCCATGAGGGGGAAGATTTGTCTGATGTGACAAAAAGAAGAAACAGGAGTCCATGGAGAAGAGATGGGGGATCCAGTACTAGAACCAGAACTTAATAGAGCTTTACAGGACTTAAGATCAAATAAGGTAGAAGGGATTGATAACATTCCATCAGAATATCTAAAATCATTAGGGGAAGTGGCAGCAAAACGACTATTCACTTGGTATGTAGAATGTATGAGCCTGGTGGCATACCATCTGACTTTCGGAAAAATACCATCCACACTGCAAGAACTGAGAAGTCGAGAATCAAGCGCTCTGCAGTATATAATTGTGTAAGATGGTCGAAATTCTGAGAGAAATAGGGGGCAAGCTATAGCGAGAGACGGGCAATGTACAGTAGGTACAGAAGCCAAAAACCGATAATAATAAGTTCTTAGTCACGACTAAGAACGATGTGCTCGGATTAAAAAGGGTATTAGACAGGGACATAGCTTTTTGATCCTACTGTTCAATCTGTACATCGAAGAAGCAATAAGGTTCAGGAGTGGAATTAAAATTCAAGATGGAAGGATATCAATGATACGATTCGCTGATAACGTGGCTATTCTGAGTGAAAGTGAAGGAAAATGACAGGAGGTGCTGAATGGGACGAACAGTTTAAAGACTACAGAGTGTGGTTTCAGAGTAAATCGATAAAAGACGAATTTAATGAGAAGTAGCAGAAATAAGAAGAGCGAGAAACTTAACGTCAGGATTGATGGCAACGATATAGACGAAGTTCAGGAATTCTACTACCTAAGCAACCAATGACGCACAGAGCAAGGGGGACATCAAAAACAGACTGCCAGTGGCAAAAAGGGCATTCCTGGCCAAGAGAAGTATACTAGTAACAAACATAGCCCTTAATTTTAGGAAGAAATTTATGAGAATGTACGTCTGGAGCACAGCGCTGTATGGTAGTGAAATATGGACTGTGGCAAAACAAGAACAGTAGAGAATCGAAGCTTTTGAGATGTGGGGCTACAGACGAATACGGAAAATCGGGTGGACTGGTAAGACAAGGAATGAGGAAGTTCTGCGCAGAATTAGAGACGAAGGGAATGTGTGGAAGATAGTGGCAAGGAGAAGCGAAAGGATAATACGACGTCTGTTAAGACGACAGGGAATGACATCCACAGAACTAGGGGCAGCTGCAGAGGGCAAAAACTGTTGAGGTATACGTAGATTGGAATATACCTATCAAATAACGATAACCTCTGGTTAAAAATGCTACTTTGAGATGAAGAGGCTGGAACAGGAGAGTAATTCGTGGCAGGCTGCAACAGACTATTCAGAAGACTGACGACCTCAGCGGAGGAGATCTCGATGAAATATAATCCCCAGGACCGTATTAAGGCTTTTATGGGGAGTAGTCAAAACGGGAAAATCTCACAGCTAGCCACAGGCGAGCAACGTCGTGATTGGGCTGGAAATGCTGTCTGCATCAGGCCTGAACCCATGCGCATTTTGGACATTGCCGCCACTTCTCCAAACTTATGCCCCAGATTTTCTACAAAAAATAGAGGCTTTGTTGCCAAAAATCAGTCTCCATCAGTTCTACTTCAAACTAAGTACCAAGGGGAATATGGCTCTTTCGGTTCTGTAGTCCTATGCTTCTCCCATGGCGTAACTGTTTGGGAGGGAGGGGGGGACTATATGGGGTCATACTTCTCTGCATTGAACTCAATGCTTCCCTTCTTAGGGACTGCTGGGGCCACCTGGTCACCAACAGAAGACGATTTGGTACGCTTCCCTGCAGGTCATCTACTCTGATATTATCCTTTCCGATCAGGGGCTCTCGCCCTGGCCGCCACCCAGCCATAGTGGAGGCCACCTGGCGTGATGGTCGTCGGGAGTCCTGATGCCCCAAGAAGACAGTCACCTGTTCTTCGCATATCTGTGCAGTTAGCATCTCAGGAATGAGCAAGACAATCCCTGTGTAGTCAGGGAGCTATGACCAAGAGGGTACGTGTCCACCCGTCCACGACGGAGTGGCTGCTGCATTGGATATCCGGCTCCAAAAGATCCATCACTATCGTGGCTGCAGAAGACGACAGTGGACAACGGATGTGGATGATGCCCCCGTAAGGTACCCGTGCTCAGATAGCTGGATTATGGGTGAAGTTGTATAGCCATTACAATAATAGGTGCAGAAGGTCACATCGCATGATGGACATATGATGCACCACATTAGGTTTCGTTTCCCAAATGGTTTGCACTTCTGTAGAATTTGGAAAGGTGGAGATCAAACCCTGAAAAGGGACCATAACTCACTAAGCCGAAAGGTAGGAGACTGTTTTTAGTCGCCCCTTACGACACGCAAGAATAACTTGGGCCTATTCTAACCCACAAAACTGCAGCAGGATTTTGATAGTTCAAGTAACAAATAATTGATTATTGACTAATGTGGAGGGGAGATCTCATTAATGATACGCATGTCACTTCGTGCCACATATGAGAATTTTGAGTTCACTTCAAGTTCTTGCTACCCCTTCGCAATGGTATTACATTAATGGCTTTCTCTATAAAAACTAGAAATTTATGATGACTTCTTAGATTTGTGTGTTTTATGATATCTTCGTTGACGTCTTACCTCTGGGAATATACGTGGATGGCCACAATACATTTAGAACAATTGTTTTAAACAGATTAAAAATAGGTACAAAACTGTTAGTGCATTTAGTATCATGATCATATAGCAATGCAAAATAAATAATGGTTTTACCGAATAACTGAGTATCGGTGTGAATAGAGTCCAATTTGTTCTCAGTCTATTAATAACGTTAAGCACTGACGGAATCCGTCCTATTCACTTAGATACCAACTCGACTAGAAGAACCAGAAGACAGAGAAAAGTCAATGTCACGTAATAAAAGAGGCATGAACGTAACTCCCTGCAGCGATGCACAAAATTGTTTATCTGTTGACTGTCTTTTAAAATGTGTCTCTGGACGTAGATTCAAAAATGTAATTAATGATATTATTGAAAAAATTCAAAAGCCAAGATCGATTAAATATTGTTTACTGGATAACACTAAATGTGTCATCACCGGATCTGAATGTAGCTTAACATTTATAAACCATATGGATATAACGATACATGAGCAGACCAGCTGATATAAAATCATTGTCAGAAAAATAAAAAACAACTGCTCTCATGGTCATTGTTTTCCATCAGATACGTAAAACCGAAGTCACGAGATAAAACTACTTGGTACATGACCCGAGCGATAGCCCCAGTACGCGCTATGTGTTTACTGCAAAATTATATTAAAAATGTTACAATTCCCCTAAGGGATACATGAATTAGGTTTATTAAGAATGTAGAACGTTAAAGTCGACACAGAAAGTGCACTGGGTAATATTAATAACTTCTGGTTTGCGAGTAAAAATATCATAATTCTCTTACGAATAATCACATTTACATTGAAGAATAGTGTTCATATACATTCGTTCGTCCTACAGGCAGTTCGAAGTCGTTACATGTCATAGCTAGAAATATAGAAAATGGTGTCCTCTACAACACACCTTCTGACTATACAAGTAAGAAACTTATAGCAATTGTTCAGAACTTTGTAACAAAAGTGCAGATTTAAACAAAATTGCCTGACTGGTAAAAAGAAATTTTCACACAAGGTTGAAAAATTGTACCTAGTGGTGTAATTACCTTCTGTACCCATCTCAAATGCGCAACTATCATGAAAAACATAAGCATAAAAAGTATATACAGAAAACTTTTGGATTTCTATAACACAGAATACACAGACCGAATAGAGATCAGTTATTTATAGGTGTATTTGTTTACATATTTAATTTTGATTGCTTTAAATAGTCTTGTTTTTCGTTATGAATCTAAGAATCAAACAAAATCTTTCACAGAGTCCCAGGAAGAAATTGCAAATATTATTTTTCTTTTTTACATTGCGTCCAAGCCTAGGCGGCCTGGTGGTTGCAAAGTCGATTTTCCTCATGCCTCCAGAAGCTGTGAATACCTTGAAATTATGGTGATGTAGTAACATCCCGGCAATCTCACAAGTTCCACAGGACACCAATATAAACCTGCTGAGGGATGCTCCCATCCCGGTAAAATTCCTATAGTTTGGAAATCGCGTTGTGTGCGGAGATATACTAGCTGTGATCGTTAGCAGAGTTGCCAGAGTGACACCAGCTAAGTTGAGTGAGTTGCCCACATATAGGCATAACGCCACATGAAACATTACGAACAAGTCGTACGAAAAAGATTAGACGCATAAAGGAAGGTGTTTCTCCTGAGAGGAATCTCCTGTGGTTAGAACATGGTCTTTTACAACCTAAGGTTCGAAAAGAACAGCCAGAAATATAGCTCATATAGACATATAATCATTTGGTGCAACATCAACCGCATGATATTTAATAAAAGACTAGTGTTTCTCGCTGCTAGAGTCTGTATTCCATCTAGTTTGTCACTGAAACATAAGACGCTTCTCAGCGTTCCAGGAGCGGCACAATGGTATGGTTTTTGCACGTTCTACACTCGCCTATCACGTGAAGTACTGCAGCGGCTGAAGCTGGACCTAATTTGTACTTCATTCACACGCCTCTGGCGCTGGCTGCTATGGCGAGACGTGATGTCAACTGTTCATGACGCCTCGCTGGAAGTAGTACGCACTACATTCTATGCGATGTTCTTCACATCTTTCGTATTTGAATATGATTTTGACACGCTCATCTGCCAGATTCCATTCTTATTATAAAACGACAGGGTCGCTGACTGTTAATTTAAACAGTCGATTTAACTCCCTCACTGAAGCTTAGTGGCCTGATAGTATCCGCACATATATTGATGGATCCCAATTTCCACAACAGAAGTGTACTGGATGTGCTTTTCTACGCCCTCAGACGCAAATCAGTGAATCCTACAAACTGATTAAAAGTGCTTTAGTTTCTTCGGCGGAGAATTTGTCAGTTTCTGATGTAATTAACTTATAATCTTCTACTTCCTTCTTCAAGATATCAGTCGTGTCCGACTCCCTAAGTGTTCTTAAAAGTATTCAACCCCGAAGATGGACGAAAATTACCAGAAGTTATATTTTGGATGTGGTACTGCAATGTATTCGCAGTAAATGAAGAGGGCAGACTATCATTCTGCTCTGGATTCAGTCCCCGGCTGGCATACGCATAATCAGGAAGCTGACGTCTCAACGAAGCAAGGTGCATCTACAGGGAATGTTCTCGATGAGAAATTACGGCATACAGATTGCGGAAGCGTGGGGTAGCGGAGAGGTCAGCGTGGCTCCCTCCATCGGAGGTTCGACTCCTCCCTCGGCCATTGGTCTGTGTGTTGTCCATAGCGTAAGTTAGATTAATTAGTGTGTAAGCTTAGGGACCGATGACCTTAGCAGTTTGACCCTATAAGAAATTACCACAATTTTCCAAATACGTATTACCTACGTGAAAACAATAGCCTCGGTAAACAGCAGTGGAAAGAGGTGTCGAATGTGTGCCAACAAACGAATGATGGATATTATGCAGCATTACAACCTCAAATTACTACAGAGACGTGGTTTACATGGAAGCAATTGAACCGATCTGCGATTTCCAACATCATTCGACTTACTTCGATTAAACCATACTTCGTTTCGTCTACATCTATATAGAATCAATGTTTGCGATTCCCGTGCAAGTGAGTATGATTTCGAGTCAGAAGCTGGTGTAAACTACATCTTACTTTCTTTCGTGTTTCAAATTTGATAATGAACGATCGAAATTTCTGAGGTCTTTGATAAGTATGGCTTACTTCGTCCATCAGAGTCTTTTCTTTTGGTTTCTAAACACATTTGCCTGTATAAACCGATTGTCAATTTTCTTAAGAGTTGTGGGAAATATCTGTATGAGATTTTCATTTGTATATCACTCATTATTAAATTCAAAAAGTAATATGAATTAATTACATAAATAATTCAAGTTATTATTCTATTTTTTAATCCTTAGCTGTGGAAAAAATTGACGCCTTGAGCTTTAAATTCTGCAAATACCTGTTTTTATAATTTCTTTACACAGTTACGTATTGTATGTAAACATGAGCTCTCGATTGCTAAACAGAGTACAAACTCTAGTGGCCAAACAAAGAAAAGCAAATAGTACGGGTGTTTAACAGTGTAGTATTGGCGTCGGTGTCGCGCCGAGATCTGAATTTCACAAAAATGGTGAAGCAGTTTCACAGACAGTTCAGTTATCGCTTAATGTCGACTTGCAACTCGAGCTTATGCCTGTGTGATTCTGTGACACTTCAAAACGTGGATAGTGTACTATAGGGATTCATCAGTTGCATATCGGACGCTATAGCATAAGCTTTGGTAACGTCTGAGTGCTAAGTACACCTCAGATGTTTCAGTTGCAGAGGAGTGAAGCTAAGTCTGCTCATCGTTCCCAACTATTAGTACTTCATCTACACAAATGCGTTACGATACGTCACACAGAGTACCGCAGTTCCTCCAACTTCACATATGAACAAGTTTGTATACACAAAACTCACCGACTATGCTGAGGCAAATCATTACGCTGAATCTTGGTCTTTTAATGTAACTGACTATGAAAAATGCTTAACAGCGGTTCTGAAAAAAGAGTACTTATGAATGCACTCAAGTTCAAGAGTGATAATTATGCATCTACGAGGTTAATTATATGTTAATCGTATAAATATCAGGTGAATGCTCGTGTCTTCACCATAGCTGACTGACAGTCACAATTAATCGAAGAACAAAGGGAAACTATTCGTAGCTTAGACGAGGTGACCGAAAAGCAAAAAAACACGTACACTGCACATGACGAGTAAGCTCAGACTGTGACTATAATTCCGACAGATGTTTCAAAACTACATTCAGTTTCCAATGAACTTTCCGAAGAAGTGAAGAAAAAATGTCAGAAAAGATAGATTGGGTTTATTAAACGCGAGGAAAAACGTGCTGACCTTGACGTAATGGATCTGAAATATCGCGCGGCGATGAGGGCGTTCGACAGTGACGCCATTCTCCCGGAAACGCCGTGTTGCAGCATCGAACGTATTGGGCGAAATCGAAAAAAATGACACATTCGTTCCGAACTGGTCAATGGCAGAGTTAGTTCGAACCAAACGACTACTGTTAACACGGAAACATGCTAAAGACTTTAATAAAAGGAAGAGAAAATACCATTCCACCTCTGCAGGTCCAAGATTTCATTGAAACAGTTTTCGGCACGTTTAATGAGACCGACAACGCCAGTGACAAACCAAACGGGTTACATTGCGCCTTCCCCCTCCCCCCCCCCCCCCTCAGTATCACACTCATAGGAAACAGGACCCTGTCTTTGAACAATACTGCTAGATGGAAAACTCTTAAAGTATCTCCAGTTGCACGTTTTTTCTACGGGTACAAACACGTTCTGCCAGTAAATCTTATAACAGCGTTTCGAGACGCACTGTCACGTACAGTGATCGAATTACAAAAAATACGCTACGTGGTAGGATTCACTAAAGGAGATGCATTGCTATGGGCAGCGGACGTAGCGGAACGTTGTCAGACATATGATAAAAGTTGAACAAATCTTTCTAGACAAATTTTTGGTCCACTGGTGCCAGGAACAGCTGCGATGAGAAGTGTTCGATTCGCAACAGTTCAGCAGTAAATAAGAGGGATCGCGAAAATATTTAGAGATATGTATAAATAAAACGAAATACTGTATGAATCCTATCACACACGTAAACGTATTAAAGCTCTTGAAAAGTTGATTGCCTCCGAATTTACGAGCGAAATTAATCACTGTCGCTGAGACAGACCAGGAGTATTTTCTCTCGGTATTGGACTGTATAGATCTCATATATGAGAATGGTTGAGGTCAAGGGGAGAACTGGAATGCAAAGAAGTGGAAACAATCAAACTGGAAATAATAAATACAACCACGGTTGGCATCCGTACATGCCACCGTCGGATAATAGGTCCAGAAATTTCGGTTATCGTGTGAACAATGGTTATGAAAAGAGAGGTGACCTTGTCTCTAAACCAACCTACCGGAATCCACCAAATCCGAATAACAGAGGTAGGTATAATGACTGGTAAGGTGCTACTGACCACAAATACAGCGACCTCTAACGAGTACAGACTAGTAACTAGCTGAATGAGTACAGACCAGTAACGGGCTGATCTAGTACAAGGTAGAGAAACAAGACAAGGAGGACAGGTTTTACGTAACAACTAGGACACAGATTGGCATAACACAGTGCACACAGTGCATTTAGTAGAGATAGTAGACGATTACGATGGGCCTAGGGGGATAGTGGGGGCAGGCAACACTAAAACATGTATTTTTTACTTTACGACATTGACCTAGGTGTGAGGGACAGTTTTATACAGAAAATTTACAGATGTAAATATTAGTTTTAAGGGTACATTAAATATGGATAGGAAGAGAAGAAAAGGGTAAGTACATAACTAACATGTACATCAAGGAATCCCTTGAGACCGAGGCCCAAGTTCACATACTTTAACTGTGGCTTCACGGTACAACGCGTATTAGACCGCTGTCTCTGTTGCAAAGTATGATTGAGTAAATGGTCTCTATCATGGAAACTAGGCATTTCCGGACACAAGTTCATTAGACCCTTTAGGTTCTGCATCCTCTCATCGATCAATGTCTAGAGTTCGTACAAAGTGGAAAAAATCACCCTGCACTTACGCGTGAATTTGTGAATGTGTGTGAAAATGAATGCAAAGTGGACTATCGAAGAACGTTTGAATATTCGTTATTCATAAAATATCAGTGATTGCAGTGACAATGAGAAATGAGTTACGTTAGAACTGATACACACAGCAAGTCACGAAAACCTTGAGCTACAACCACTTGGGAACATCCGCTTCGTAGGTTAGAGTAGAAATTATTTTGCAACACAGAGTAATGCCAACTCTATCAGATGCGATCATTTGCATACTTACGTAATACACTTGGATGAATGTTGAAGAAATTACATGCTATACATTTGAAACTAGCTCCTTAATTATTTGTTTACTGAACATGAACCTAAAGAATTTTCCCTGACAAAGACAACTGAAACATAACCTGTTCATTTATTACCCACAATATACAATCCCTACGCAATCTGACTGCTATACATTGTAGTTCCAATAATTAACACACAAGAATGGTCCTCAGTTATAAGAAATCCTAACAACAATACAAATCCAAAATAAAAATTAAATTAAAGAAATATGAAACTAACTCCAACTCCGTTCCTAAGCTCATTTCAGTCACGAACCCCATAGTGCCAATCCCATTCTTTTCCATAAGTCACTTACCTCATAGAAAAGCTTTATAACACGAACTACAGCAATTACAGCAAGTACCAACTACAGCCAGATAAATGAAAAGATTCTAACTGCTATAGACTCTAACTACTAGGAGGCATGTGGTTAGCAAAAGAAAGATTTTGTTGAAGAGCAAACAATGTATATAGAAAATTTTACCTTACTCATGTGACATCCAGTTCCAAACATTATGTAGCTGTCAATAACTCCCCTACCCAAAAATTATCAAGAAACATCCATCCTCATAATTTCCTTACGTACTTTCTAAAAAACACAACATTTCATCTCACTTTGAATTGGTGCCCTACAAACACAGAGCCTCCACTAAGAGAGTAATGTCCACAAACTTCCTTATCCACTCGCTAACTGCTAGACGATCCAAGCACAGAATCTCTAGCAGAGGGTGCAAAGCGCTGTCAGCCATATTAACACAGTCTATAGCACTGTCAGTGTAGAAACAGGTTACTTACACATTCTTGTCTTACTCTTTCCGTCACATTACGAAAAGACTTGGAAGACCAGTTGAACGGAATGGACAGTGTCTTGAAAGGAGGATATAAGATGAACATCAACAAAAGCAAAACGAGGGTAATAGAATGTAGTGGAATTAAGTCGGGTGATGCTGAGGGAATTAGATTAGGAAATGAGACACTTAAAGTAGTAAAGGAGTTTTGCTATTTGGGAAGCAAAATAACTGATGATGGTCGAAGTAGAGACGATATAAAATGTAGACTGGCAATGGCAAGGAAAGCGTTTCTGAAGAAGAGAAATTTGTTAACATCAGGTATAGATTTAAGTGTCAGGAAGTCGTTTCTGAAAGTATTTGTATGGAGTGTAGCCATGTATGGAAGTGCAACATGGACGATAAATAGTTTAGACAAGAGGAGAATAGAAGCTTTCGAAATGTGGTGTTACAGAAGAATGCTGAAGATTTCATGGGTAGATCACATAACTAATGAGGAGGTATTGAATAGAATTGCGGAGAAGAGGAGTTTGTGGCACAACTTGACAAGAAGAAGGGATCGGTTGGTAGGACATGTCCTGAGGCATCAGGGGATCACAAATTTAGTATTGGAGGGCAGCGTGGAGGGTAAAAATCGTAGAGGGAGACCAAGAGATGAATACACTAAGCAGATTCAGAAGGATGTAGGCTGCAGTAGGTACTGGGAGATGAAGAAGCTTGCACAGGATAGAATAGCATGGAGAGCCGCATCAAACCAGTGTCAAGACTGAAGACAACAACAACATACCCATTCCACAACAACAACAACGAAAGTTCAGATATAGTGTATTGTGTATGAAAATATTATCGTGTTAGATAGTTGAACACAACTTACTGTATGATCAACGCCGTTCACTTTGTAAATATATGTAGTAATAAGAACAAATAAGGTAAAACTGACTTAAGACTGATATTCACGTCCACCAGTACAAATAAGTAACAAATATTTGTGCCTAGACTCGAGGAACAAGGAAGAAAGAGAGACTTCGACAAAACAGAAGGAAGGCACGATGCCGATTCTTCGTCGAGCCTGTCCGTGTAAATAATTTAGTCTCTTTACGAGATGATTTTCTTGTAGTGTAACACATTCTGCGATGTAATAAGTGCTCTGATCCCTGCAACCCTGACACAACTTCTAAGTAGGTACAGTAGAACTCTTCCCTCAGATCTTATTGAATGCAGTTACAAAAGAAAATATGATAGAATTCCGATGAAGCTCCATGTTGTTTAGTGGGCACTTGAGCAAATAATATGAGCCTGTTCACCTGAAATCGGAAGGAACCACGAATTGCCTAAATGAACTTCCAGATTTCCTTATAAACTGAAAATGATGTAATACAAAGGAGACCAGCAGCACGTGGAAAGCTCTCTCTCTCTTTCTTTAAAATTGTTGATTTAAAAATATTCATATTAAAAATTGTATACGGTAGTACATGTTTTCTAATAAGTATTTTATTTTAATATGTCTGTATGTCAAAAATGTGTGAATGTGCATAAAAATTTTGAAGCTATCCTTATGAGTGTACAAAAAGAAAAGAAAAACCAGAACAACAAATCGAACCAGTGACATGATTTGCATTGTGCGTTTACAGTTATCTCTTAAAATGTGTTTCAGGATTTACAGTAGAGAATACAGGTTTCAGTAATACGATCCAGTAAGTTAGTACGACGAAGTGTGGCTTGGGTGACAGCACGATTCCTACCGTTATCTGAAGAAGGAACGTTACTCTAGAGAACTACTTGTAATCACGTGGCAAACCTACCTCACAAAGGTTGTGGCTGCATGTATCTTTTCTGGTGTCTTCATCTGGTCGTTCAACCACAGATGATCCGTAGTATTCCTTGGAAGAAATGGTTACAGGACACAATACAACTGCAGGCATACAGCCGGACGGGCTTACTCTGCATGCTTAATACCGATAGCCAATGCACTGACAACAGGGCTGTTTTGGCGACTGGACCAAATAACTTGACTTTACTGAAAGTCGAACAACACGTTTCCACTGCCAGCAAGACGATGTTCCTCTATGTGGACAAGTAAGGTATAAGGACTTTTACAAATGAAAGATAGACGATAAATTACATATAATAACGCCTTCGTGAGATAAAGGACGACGATCTCTTATAATTACCAATTTTGTGAATATGATAATAATCACGAGATAACTTTATGTAACTGTTGTGACTGACAATTTGCAATTTTTCACAAACTCAACTTTTATTGATGTAATTTCTCAAGGTTGATGACTTAACAACAAACGAAAGGTAACAATAACGATGATAGTAAAAGTCTCCCAATTGAGGCGAACAAAAGTTCACTTCTAATTTTTCACAAAGTTTCGTCGTAACACACATACACTATTAACAGTCCAATTCAGAGGCGAAGACCCTGATTAGCTGTCTCCAGCCAATCAGGTTTTGGCGTAGTGATACTTCCCACATGCCGTGGCTCGAACTCCCCCTGCAGGAAGTAGTGCTCGGAATGTCTGTTTCCATTACGCTGTATGTAAATACACGGTGTTTACCATGGTGCTTTTGCTACGCCTTGGACATAGACAACCTCGTCCTTTGTCATATAATATGGGTCGCCGGCCCTCAGGGGCTACCTTGGCTCCGGTAAACAGTAACTATGAAATGTGTAGGGATGATCTGTAAAACAATATTCTTACAATTTAAGTTTGAAGCCTCAAAAAGGGCTACCCCCTGTCCAGTGGGAAAATAAACTCAGACAATCAATAAACGTTCTCTGGTCCAGCAGCAAAGGTATAAATTCTCGCAGCATGACACAATTCTGATGAAATATCAAAGGGAAAGTGTATAAATAATCAGGTTTGAGAAGAGAAACGATTTTTCTTACACTATAAGATTTTTCTAAAGTATGAGAGTATAGATAAATAGGTCTTTTTTAAAATAGCATAAGTCAAGATAATCAACTTACTGAGAATTTAAGAAAAAAACAGCTTTAGAAGAAAAATACCAGGAAATTAGTAAGTCTGCTCATATGAACTAATAGTGTAGGTGTCCCTTGATTGGGGTATACATTAATTGTTACATAAATACAAGTACGTACAATGTTATGGACATTTAAAAAAAGTCTCATAGGAAGACGACGCGACAAAATGTTGGTATTTGGCCGTATTAGTGAACTAAATGCTACAAAACTGACTCTGAGCCACAGAAAACTCACATAATATTTTTAAACTTGCTAAAGAAACATATATAAATGTTACAAAAGGTACATAAAACGTTACGTCTTTTCACTTTTGGTGAACTGTTGCTCAGTCATCGTCATATAATGTGCTGTCAGTAGTTCTGCTCAATAATTCTTCTTATAAATGCGTAAGGTCACTTGGAATGTACTGATGCATATTTTCTGTGTTCATTCCTCTGAACTTTAATTAGCACCCGCTCTGCCGGTTGCCCGGGGTTTCTAGTGGAGGAACAGGTTCTCGCTGATGTGTCATGAAGAGTGTGTCACTCACTAACCCGTTGACACACGTCGAACCTTTGATAAATCCAACTCTGTCACTCGAATACACAAGAAACTGGTGACTGCAAAGTTATATCTCTTATGTTTCGGCTTGTTCTCTGTTTCTTCAGAAACTGTACTTTTCTTATAATATTTTGTCCACCAGCCTTTAAAATCTAGATTGTCAGATGTGTCAACTTATGTAACTGTAATTTTCCAGGTTTTGTACTACTTTGTAGAATGTGCTGTGTTGTTTGATGAACAACGAATATGCTCTCATTCTGTTGAAGCTTCTTTTAAAAGATACCAAAGTCTCGATCGCACGATGAAAAGCTGTGTCCTCAAACTGGAAGACACTGCTGAATAAGAAACTTCCTGGCAGATTAAAACTGTGTGCCCGACCGAGACTCGAACTCGGGACCTTTGCCTTTCGCGAGCAAGTGCTCTACCATCTTAGCTACCGAAGCACGACTCACACCCACTACTCACAGCTTTACGTCTGCCAGTATCTCGTCTCCTACCTTCCAAAGCTGTAATTACAGGGCTTGAGTCGTGCTTCGGTAGCTCAGATGGTAAAGCACTTGCCCGCGAAAGGAAAAGGACCGGAGTTCGAGTCTCGGCCGGGCACACAGTTTTAATCTTCCAGGAAGTTTCATATCAGCTCACACCCCGCTGCAGAGTGAAAATCTCATTCTGGAAACTGTTGAATAAGTTTGGAACTTCCAGAATCTGTCAATGTAATAGGAATTTTGAGAGCGTTTTGTTTTTGTTCTGCCCCATGAACACAACAGTCGAAGCTCTGTCATATTTTAAGGGATAGATTGCAGACAACCAAATGAAAGGATCAGACATCATTGGCACCCTTTCCACCGGTTTCTTCATGATAAACATCCAAAGTGGTTCACTTTTTTTTATCTTCTGAATGATTACACTATAGCCAAGAGTGCAGTTAGGGCACATGTCAGTGACTTACACCCATTTAAAACAAAACGTGATTTTCAGTTAAAAGTTGCAAGGCAACCTAACGTATTACAGACGTCCTTATAAACAAAAACCATACACCTCCCATCATAAAATATGAACTACTATGAAACGCGACCTAGCCAAAGTAGTGACTTACGATCCTTCAAAAAATACCGATTGAAATATAATGTGGGACTTTCGTGTGTGCAATGTAGTAATAACGTTACTGTATGCTCTCCTCAAAGGAAGTGAAAACATTAAGGCCATATCCGGTGGAGGCATATGTAACGTATCTAGGAGGAATGAAGCATGAAAGAAATTTTTTTCATTTTTTAATGATAAACGTTATGTATGGAGACTGAAGTGGAGAGTGGAAGTTTGTACGAAGGTGGGAAATCGATCCCAGGTGTCCTGCTTTCTAGGCAGGTCCGTTAACCATTAAGCCACTTGGCACAGTAGTTTAGACAACTGCGCGTATTACCCTGGTACGCCTCCCTCCTCGACCCAAATTCTTACTGCTGCCCAAGTCTACTTTCAGTTCCCACTTACACACGAATATAACTCCCGAGGGTCCCCGTGATCTGGAATAACACCTCAGCATTGAACGTAAATGGGCGATCCAGGTTGAAACCCAGGAGCGGATATACAAATGAAATGACACGGTTTAAGAGACTTTACTGGCCTCATACACATGTGATTTTATGTATCCACACAGTTCTCATGTATGAGGGAATGTAAAGTAGACTGTGGCGTCAGTGAGAATTTGGATGGAGGAGGAAGGCATGCCAGAGTATTACGTGCAGTTCTGTGAATTGCTGGGCCATGGTGGGTATCGATAGTTGAGATGCCACGGCGTAGGTGAAATTTCGTAGGTTGGCAGTACGACACCGACACAGACGACAGAGCCCTCTACTCGGCGCTGTGCAGCTCTACGAGCGCCGCTCAAGATTCAGCCCAGTTGATCCCAATGAGACGATCAGGCAACATTGTTTCTGTTTAATAGTGGGCGACCCACTACATTTGTTGCCTTTGTAACTTAATGTACGGCTAAGCACCTACGTGCTCATCTCACCCAAAGTTACGTAAGCCTAATTAATCCTAATTCTTCCTATTGCAAAAGTGATTTAAATTTAAACACAGTGTTGAAGCATTTCACCTTTCCCTGCTCCTACTCACTTCCTACATTTGGCCTACCATTCTGTTTACAGGAGCACACCCACGCACCGCCTATCCAGGAGTGATACAAAACTATATACTTGAAATCATATCTATATGAGACCAGTTAAGTGTCTGAAATTGTGTCATTTTATTTGTATAAACTTTATTAATTTGTAACCACTTACAGTAAATTGTAATTAGTAATAGGTAGAAAGAAAACAAAATATCTTTGAAGTCGTGGACGAAAGCCGAAGATTGGGCTACGTTCAATTTTTTTGTTGTTGATCTTCTTCTCTCTATATCAGTCATTACTGAAGTATGTTGAGAAAATCAGCCATATTAATGTTATGCAAGAAAATTCCACAAGTGGAGGGAAAATTACGAAATCAGCTTTTCAACTGTTCTCATTATCAAGTCAGCCATAAAAAAGGATTTCTAGTGGATAGAAAACACAGCTTGGTGAGGCGAAAAAGTACTCCAGTAGCCAAATTCATACTGGATAGGAGCAACGCGAGATTTGGTTTTTTGCGGACCACTAGTAATTTACGGAGACTGGCACACAGCACAATGAAGAACTAAAATGTCGATCTTAACTATTTGTAGAAAATTCATCACATTGGGAATGACAATCCCTACAACTGTTAGCATTATATAAAAATGTTTGTAGAAAGTTTTTCATTGTTCTTTCAGTTACTGCAAACTCCACCTAGAGCACGTAAGTAATTGGTAAATAGTTCAACAATTAGACTGTAAGTAGTAGGTGTAAGACTGCAAATCCTTTGTCCAAAACGTCTATGCCTGTTATGCATCGTTTGTCAGACAGTCTACGACAATTAAGGAATGTGCACTCTTTATTTCCCGTAGCAAGACCTGGAGCTTAATGGGCTTAGAGCGTGAACTCAAAGCTCCAATAACCTTATACCCACTTTTCCTAAATAATGTAACTGGTTTAAGATCATTAACTCTACGGTAAAATCTATTCAATATGGCACTCAACAGCGCTCCAGTATCTAGAATAACTGTTATGGTGAAACATTTACTGCGGTGTTAATGCCGGCTAGCACGTCAGATCTTGAATGGCTACTGCAACCTTCGCACTGTTTGCGCAACTCTTCTTTCACGTGCATCTTAAAAGATACAGGCTATGTTGCACTCCCATATCATTTGCAAACCGGCAGGGCTCCAGTTGGTGTCCTTTAGTCTGACGATATCGTGTGAACATCAGCTGACAGATCTTCAGTAATGGTCACCATGTGTCCATGGCTATGCGACCGGTTTTCATATACATCCGAATGACGGTTATGCCACCGTTGGTTTAGCTCTCTGAAATACTGATTTCACTCATGCCAGTCCTTGTGTTCGTGACTGTCATGATTTTAAGCTTTTGGAGATAGAGATACCGTAACCTTGACCTGTCATTAGGTCTATGCCATTCTTGCTTACTGAGCCGAGTTTTCACAGCGAGGTCACAATGCTGACTGTCAACTTACATGCACCCCCTTTCTTATTTGGATATTGCGGTTCCGCTCTCTGTGCTGTCCGCTTGCCGTCATGTATCAAATCTGGAGATAAACGAGCATCCAAATCTTTATTCTGTGCCTTCAGTACTTTTTCACGAATCACAACAGACGACTTGGCTTTTCAGATTCGCAATACATCCTGAATTCTGATCGTCACATGTCACAACTTCTATTTATTCACCTATTTTTTGATTTACCAACGAAAACTTCCTTGCCGCTCATTGTAAAAATCTGGATTAAATATTCCCTACTGCAACCTTTCTTGAACATCAGCTGAACAGTGTTTGGCCTGAAAGGAACCTCCACATTCTTCATATGTCTGACATGTCCCTGCAGCCTCCGTGGCCCATGCGTCAATTTACATAAAACCACTCACGAAATTAATTTTTTCTATATGGCGTCCATGAGCGATAAATTTCTTTTCTGGTGATAACCTGTCGGATCTTGTTCTCATCTAGCATTGCATTCACAATGAGTAGAGTGGTTCCTAATTCGACAGTACGTTAGCTGTAGCAACCTTAGGATGCCATTCCGTCTTTTGCCCAGCATTGAGTACAGAAACTCCTGTTGGCGCACATACATTATTAACTGAAATAACAGATGAGTCGTCCCTCTGTTGTCTGGTGTAACACCCCAAGAAACCCGAAAACTCTAATAAGAACGTTATGATAATTTAAAGTAGGGAAGAATGTTATCCTGACAGGTACGACAACTTTGACAATAATATAACACCTTAAAGTTTTGATGAACACCAATTTCAATAATTACTGAGTATGTCGTGATATAAAGGTAGAAAGAGAAAAAGGTTATTTTGAATTAGCTATCAAACATCTCAGTAATAACTGCAAATCAGTACGATGAAAGTCCAAAGTTATATGTCGGTCAGAGGTGACCTTTACTGTGAAGGAAATTCGATGCGTCTACAATCCTCGATCATGGAAATGTTAGTCCCTTGCTAGCTTGCTTGCTATCGAGTATTGAGAGAGCACCATTTGTTGTAGTACTACAAACGGAACGCTACGAGATTGTTTCTACACTCCTGGAAATGGAAAAAAGAACACATTGACACCGGTGTGTCAGACCCACCATACTTGCTCCGGACACTGCGAGAGGGCTGTACAAGCAATGATCACACGCACGGCACAGCGGACACACCAGGAACGGCGGTGTTGGCCGTCGAATGGCGCTAGATGCGCAGCATTTGTGCACCGCCGCCGTCAGTGTCAGCCAGTTTGCCGTGGCATACGGAGCTCCATCGCACTCTTTAACACTGGTAGCATGCCGCGACAGCGTGGACGTGAACCGTACGTGCAGTTGACGGACTTTGAGCGATGGCGTCTAGTGGGCATGCGGGAGGCCGGGTGGACGTACCGCCGAATTGCTCAACACGTGGGGCGTGAGGTCTCCACAGTACATCGATGTTGTCGCCAGTGGTCGGCGGAAGGTCCACGTGCCCGTCGACCTGGGACCGGACCGCAGCGACGCACGGATTCACGCCAAGACCGTAGGATACTACGCAGTGCTGTAGGGGACTGCACCGCCACTTCTCAGCAAATTAGGGACACTGTTGCTCCTGGGGTATCGGCGAGGACCATTCGCAACCGTCTCCATGATGCTGGACTACGGTCCCGCACACCGTTAGGCCGTCTTCCGCTCACGCCCCAACATCGTGCAGCCCGCCTCCAGTGGTGTCGCGACAGGCGTGAATGGAGGGACGAATGGAGACGTGTCGTCTTCAGCGATGAGAGTCGCTTCTGCCTTGGTGCCAATGATGGTCGTATGCGTCTTTGGCGCCGTGCAGGTGAGCGCCACAATCAGGACTGCATACGACCGAGGCACACAGGGCCATCACCTGGCATCATGGTGTGGGGAGCGATCTTCTACACTGGCCGTACACCTCTGGTGATCGTCGAGGGGACACTGAATAGTGCACGGTACATCCAAACCGTCATCGAACCCATCGTTCTACCATTCCTAGACCGGCAAGGGAACTTGCTGTTCCAACAGGACAATGCACGTCCGCATGCTTCCCGTGCCACCCAACGTGCTCTAGAAGGTGTAAGTCAACTACCCTGACCAGCAAGATCTCCGGATCTGTCCCCCATTGAGCATGTTTGGGACTGGATGAAGCGTCGTCTCACGCGGTCTGCACGTCCAGCACGAACGCTAGTCCAACTGAGGCGCCAGGTGGAAATGGCATGGCAAGTCTTTCCACAGGACTACATCCAGCATCTCTACGATCGTCTCCTGGGAGAATAGCAGCCTGCATTGCTGCGAAAGGTGGATATACACTGTACTAGTGCCGACATTGTGCATGCTCTGTTGCCTGTGTCTATGTGCCTGTGGTTCTGTCAGTGTGATCATGTGATGTATCTGACCCCAGGAATGTGTCAATAAAGTTTCCCCTTCCTGGGACAATGAATTCACGGTGTTCTTATTTCAATTTCCAGGAGTGTATTTAAAAAAGAGTATTATTGCGTGATAGAGGTGCGCGGACGTCGTTCTCAGTTATTTTGAATTGAGAACTTCAACTGAAGTGATGCTCTGATAGTGTACGACGAGTTAATGAACTTTAATTATTGGGGCTATTATTGTTGGACTCAACCTTAATCAAAGTGAACAGTTACAACGATGAATGGACATAGTATCGAAGACTGCAATACTTGATTAGCCTTCAGTAGGAAAGATTAATACGACCACGCGAAGATAATAAAAGTACGCCGATTGTAAAAGTTGCCGTAATTTTCACGATCACCGAACTGAAAAGAATCGTAATTGATCTGATCCAACGCGGTGCGTGTGGTGTGATAATTATTAACTAACTGCTAAGAAGGAATAATAAAAATTGTTCGTCATTAATGGAAATTTCACGTGTTGGCTCCATCATTAATTGAACTGTGTGGTAGTTGATGATCAACATTAATTAACTGTGAACATTGTAATTGAAAGAGTGACTTGATGAACATTGATCACTGAAAGGAGTGTTTTGCCGAAATAATATTACGAACCACGAAAGCAAGATAGCATTATATATTATCTCTGGCTTTGCGTCGTGTCGTATTGAATAATTCTGCCTAGCAACGTAGCAACAGCTACTGATACTGAACCGCAAATGAATTTTTTCTTGCTTCAGTGGTGTGAAACGACGCCGGTGATGAATGATTCACCCAATACTGCAATAACTAACTAACCGGGCATAGCCAATCATCATAAAACCATTACAGACCATTAAAAGCAGCAGTTTGCATCACTGAGAGGACTGTGCGGATTCGCAAACGGACTTTCATACATTACGCGAGGAAACATTTTCCTTTAAGATTTTCAGGTGCTGATACACGTGTCCGACGGGGACAACCATCACTGCGCGTCGCCTCTCCATTCCGCCGACCGATCTATAGCAATAGCGGCTCAACATCAACAGCGACAACAAAAAGGGGAAAGGGGACGACACACTGGATAATTTTTGTGCCTTTTTAAATGGCACTAACTTCTTTTTTCTACAGATTCCCACCATTCTTTCACCTTTTTGGCAACATAATTTTTCATACCTCTTACTTAGCAGGTAAGGTTTGCAATCGTAATTCGCGTTCCGTTTCTGTACGTGTCAACTGAGTTCAAATGATCTCGCCGGCGCACTTTTCGGCTTCCTGCAGAAACGTACGGAGTCTGTAAGTGATGAACGAAGGGATCGCTATGTAAAGAAGAAATATGTGGATACCAGTGACTGTATGGTCACCCCTATTTCGACACTGCAAGGGACTTACAGACGAAAATGATCATGTTCGATACTATTCCTGGCTGTGTTACGTCTTCTCATTACTCACTATATAGGGGTACATCCGGAATTACCGAACATAATCGTTTTGATGGTCTACATATTAGGATGTGGAGAGGCATAATGTTTCACTGCTGTATTGATCTTCAAACGTTCGAATACAGTATTCTCAGAGGGAGACATTATTCTGACACTGTGCTCCTTCCCCAAGTGGTTCTTTTCAGGAGTGTTTTTGGTGCTAAAACCGTTTTTATGAATGACAGTGTTCGAGCACATCGAACAGCACAGGTCGAGGTCTATATATGATAAAAGTTTCATCGAGCTATGTTACTTGGCTGTGATGCATAACTGGAAAGCTACCTTCATCCTTAAGTTTTGCTAGCCAGTGTATTAGACTATTTTGAAGTGGTTCTGAAAATTTATGCTCTAGCGAAACGACTTCCAAAGGAACAAAGTACATGAATTTAAAATATTACATGCCAAATGTCATCGAGAGATATGTAATGACCGAAGTTCTCAACAGCAACTGGAACGGTTTTTCAACGAATAGTTGAGGAATCAGCACAAGTAGAAACGAAATTTTTAAGTTCCGTCGCTAATCAGTAGTCATAATATTTAACCGATTTACTGACCGTATCAAATCTACTACGCAGGCTTCTACAATGGGTCGAACACAACAGAGAAGTTTGGGAGTGTATGGTAAGGACTATCGGACCAAACTGCTGGGGTCATCTGTCCGTAGGCTTAAACATTAAGTAGTCTAACTTAACCTGACTTACGCCAAGGACAACACAAACACCTATGTCCAAGAGAGGACTCGAAGCTCTGACTGGAGCGTGACAAGACGCCTCAAACCGCGCGGATACCCTATACGGCACAACAGAGAAATATGAAAACTATCAGCTCATAACGTAAAACATAAAATTACTTTCTCAGCTATTCCGGTGTGCAGCGCACAATCGAAATGTCGTTCGCGTGCATGCAGCAGAAATGTCACTTCTAGTGATCAAGGTTTGGTAGGACAGGTGTTACAATTTTAGAAATTTTTCAGCGGATTTACTTTGAGGTTGGAGTGTCTACTCTGTTGTCGTACCATGACTCGCAAGGGATACTGCAATACAAGACAGTCTTCTAGGTGTCCAGCTGTGACGAGCTGTGAGAGCTTATCAAGTGTACGCAAAATATTACAAGATATGAACAACAAAGACAATGAACCACTAAACAGCAAAAGATTTTACAATCCTTCTCAGACAAACTCGTGGCTTTTCCTGTACCATTCGGCCTTGTATTTGCTTCGGGAGTGGTTTTCCTATCCCCCGTCAGACCGACTTGAAACCTGATGGCTTATAGTCCTAATTATCACCTCAGGCAGAACCCACATGACTAAAGGGAAAACTATTAAAATATATTCCACTGGAAATAACAGATTTTTTTGTTAATTGTGAGTGCTCACACTAACCAGAGGAAGTCGAGTGTAATACAATGCTATCTCAACCCCACGAGAGGAAAATTTCACAAGAGTCAAGGAATAACTCGCTTCCCGGAATAAATCAGATGCAGTTTGTAAACAGATCACTTTTTCATTTACCATGCGTCAATTCATTATAATTTCAATGAGAAACTTTGGCGTAAAATATCAGGCAGTTCACACAGTCGTATCAGTATGATGTAAACCACAAATCACATTCAAAGGGAATTCATAAAAACACAGTACCTGTCAAATTACTAACTACACTGAAAACCATTAACATCAGTCAGAGTTCTGATAAAGAAAATACGACGCTGTTCGATCACTAGATGAATATGACGTATCATAACTGTCGCTTTTCCTTTTAATGTTTTGCATTAATTTTCACCGGCGGCCGTCGATAATCTTTTATTATTCGAGTCGGAAGCACCCTCGACAGGCCGTCGGTTACACGCCGCCCGTGGCTAGGTACTCAATTCCTTCGTTGCCTACAAGTATCCCATCGCTCTGTAACATATTTCATCATGTTACTACAATGAAATTTCCGATGTTTGATCATATCTGCATATTCGGCTGCCATTTTCACAATCTCATTGAACCGATCCCTTCACTATGATGTTACGTGAAACGTAAAAACATCTCGGAAATCGGCACTCTCTTACGTCCCTTCGTCGCTTAGAGTCAGTTTAACCCTTGGTTACAACGGAAGCTACAGAGACACAGACAGAGGTGTCAATAACATTTTTCTTTGTGTCATATAATAAAGAAAAATAATTTTTTCGGCCCATACGGACGCTCTTTTCTTCAGCATTAATTCATTTATTACTTCAACAAGCTATAATACATATAGCATACATATTCCCCAAGCTGACCGCCAGTTTCATTACTCCACCGGCACTGCGCGCTTACCATTATAGTGTTTAATATCGTCATTAATATTATATTCATACTCATTTTCTTGTTTCATTAGTAATACTGTTATTAACACTATTCATATTTCGTCATCAATATTAGATTCATATTCATATCGACATTACAGCCTGAATACAATTCATGACTAACTATCATTAATTTAAATGAAACTACATTTGTTTTGATGTAAGCACTCACCATAAGTCCACGTAAGTTAAGTGTCTTACACTGCACAAGTGAATCCAAATTAATACATATCATTCTTTAGGTTAAAATATTTCTTTACTCATTTATTCTCATTACATAGCGTCCATGTTGTTGCTCTACTCTGTAAATAAAACTATGTTTTCCCATCCCGATATTACGCACCGGCAACGGCAATAAATTTTCTGCTCCGATCATATAAGTATGATAATTGTGTTTCCTTGTTTTATATTTAATATAATTTAGTACCTGTCTGTTATTCTGTTTACTTTGGACATCTGTAGCGGCACTAAAATTCCACTCCATGTATTTGCAGTCCTATTGCTATAACAGGATACCTGTAACACAGGATATGTGTAACTATAAGGATTTTCCTTTTTGCAAATGCAAATGCATAACTCTATTTTTTTTATCTAACAGGCTAGCTCTGTAAAAACATCATATGGCGCTCGTCTATTAAATATCTTCACTTCAGTGGTTCACTGTTCTTTCGTCATATTAACAGATCAGCTTGCACGATTACCATTCTCCACGTAGTTTGTAAAAGGAGCCTGTGAGAATGTTGCTTGTATAGAAGCTTCATCACGTTCCTGTTTAACCTACGATTATATTATCACTAGACTTCCACATCATCTGACTGAAAACATCAAATGTTTTCCATATTATAAAAAAATTAACATTCGTATAATACTAAGCAAATAAGGAATTAAGGCGAATCCATCCACGTAATTATATAAGATCCACAATAGCATCTTTTTTATTAACTGCCCTTACCTCCAAATAACATATGCTTCCATGTAAGCAACAAACTTTGCAGTAAACTCAGCTACTAAACCATGCCCTATCCATTGTCAAAACATTCTTTCGACAATAACATTTCCATTCAATATTAAAGCTCAGCTACACAATTACTTGATTGAACACAGTAACGTTTTAGCATCTATGACGGATAACCTTGAAAAAGATCTCGTAATCTGTCATTAATAAGCTATTATTTTCAAAATCTGTGTTAACCATACACAACAAGCAAATAGTTGGAACCTTTGACAATATCTCTTACGTTTCGTGATTATGTAAATACACTGTGTATCGAAATTATTTTTCTGTAAAGAACGAATAACTGTACACATGGTACAAAATAACGTCGTTACATAAATCTTAAACAACATCATAATATGATTAAAAGCTTTTATTCCAGTCTCGTAGCTATTAGTGTGGGAAGACCACATCTGCAATGACCAATGACCAATGTTCCCCCCCCCCCCCCTCCGCCCACACGAAATAACCGAACCACCGTCTGGACTATGAGAATAGTCGATACACTTCTTACTAATATATATGTGGCAACTAGTAATCGTAATATGCATGACTTTAGACTGCCTACTCTCTATCATACTTCACACTTCCAAGAAACAGTAGTTCACAGAATATATTAAGACATATATGTCCATAGCTCAAAGCACCTTTCTCATATTCATTAGTGTTCACTCGCTTATTAGCATAAAGCTTAAACCCAGTATGCTTTCAACTATCTCTAGTAATAAGCCTAATTCCTTGATATAGTGTGAAGTCAAAACCAAATTCTTACATTAGATATTCATTGCAATGTAAATATTTTTAATACTTTGATTTACGAGCCTCATAAATTTCAGTATATTCACTAGAACATATGAATTCTCTCACAATAGCTACCTTGATCTTGTCCACTGTCATACAATTATCCAACTGTTCAATGTCTTATGTTTTTGCCACGCGCCTTAACCGTCCAACAATGAGCTCAGTTTTCTTAATAATACTTAAACGGTAGGGACATATTTCCTCAAATGAACTGGGGAATGTAACTGGATGTATACAGCCAAGAGGACTGTAGGTAATTATCCTGGGTAGTACAGGTTCATCGTTACTGATTGACTATTTCTTAAATACAAATCTAATATGAATACATACATTAGATTATTACTGGCTTAACTGATTATTATTTCGACAATACTGGATTGACTTTTGCTAATCTCAACTTTCTGGGTGTTTGTTTGCTCTACCAAAGTTTCTTAAATTATATCAGTAACTCGTCAATATCTTTAATTTATTTACTTCCATTGTATGTGGCAGAACACTTAATTCATCCTTAATGTCTTCTGTAGCTCCCCCTTCGGGGCCTTTAGGTTGGATATTAACATCATCTGATCAGGTTCTAATTATTCTAGTATGGTGATCAGTAAACTAATATTAACCTCAAACCTGGATGTCGTCTCATACTTAGATGCATTAAAGTCAGTTTTAATTTCTTGACTGTGTGCTAGAAATACATTGATCATTTCGTGCAACAATGTCTTTTTACTTCTCGTTTATGAAGCAATCCTGATTAAGATGGACTCGTTTGTTATTAACCGAAATAGCAGTATAGATTTCATTTTGATGTGACCGTGACCTAACAGATATATGCTAATAGGATTTATCTTCATTGAGAGTCTTTTCTAAAAACTATACGGCTGCTCAACAAAGTTCAACACAGTGACAAAGAATTCTTGCAATAAACAATGCGAAGTTGTTTTACACTTTTTGACTGATATATTATGATCAGATATAGTTTTAAGGTAGACATTACTGTCGTGTCATACGTGTAATTAAAATTAATTTTATCACAGGTCAGTATTTTTGATATTACGTCACACACTATAACAGTGGTTAACACACACAATACTCGCTGAAATTGATTCGGTGGCCGGTGCTGTTTACCCAGACACGGATATTCCACACACTGTGAGCTTTTAAGACACTCGTCAAAAAATTTCGTTCGTCACGAATCGGTAATGTTCTGCTGAGGGTCAACTCACGGCAATGTGGACTCAGCCGGTACGACACAACGCTTAGCACACGGCTCCACTCCGACTCTACTGAGTGACTTCACTCACTTAGCGCGAGATGAGTTTGACAATCGATTTTGCCGACCATCGATCTGTGCGAGCCACAAATGTGTTTATCCTTGGGTGATGGATCGCGGACCCCTCAAACATAGCACAATATTTTTTTAGTAGCGTCCGACTTTACTTACCTTACGTCGTATGGCACGTCGGCCTTGTCACTTGAGAATGATTTTGATGATGACGACATGATAATGATAATGATGCCCTCGTAATGAAGTGGACTGGCTGCAGAGGTCGTACCACAACAGTCGCCCCTTGACGACTGCTCACTGCTGTGGTGGATATCTTGATGCCGTGCACAACAATGGTCAACATCTTGTGCTTGCAGATTCGCTTGCAGCTGCTCTCGATTGTGTCGTACTCGCCGCTGCTGGTCGCGTAATTTTCCAACGCCTAGATCTGTTAGGATTCAAGACAGCTCAGGTGCCCTTGTATCAGTACCGTCCTACAGAGTGTAAATCTGACCGCGAAGATGAGCGGTCAAGTTGTTTCCAGTGACGACGACGCGGCGGCAGCACCACTGTTCATTCTCACAGCAGTTGCGGCCCACATACTGCTGATCCACCTCCCTCACAGCTGGCTGCTCTCTATCTCTCGGCACGGCCAGCGTCGCACATCAGGCTCTTCAGCTGACTCCTGCAGTCAATACTCTCCGTCCGCCATCTCTAACCTGACGCTACAGCACCAACTGCCTTCTACTCGACAGTGAGTCTACTAGTCGAATCTGACAAAAGTGGGACGTCAGTGTGTCGTTTTTTTCTTACCAGTCGGTCGTCTATTTGCTTCGCTAATACTTGCTCAGTCCTTCGTCCAACTTACTTGAAACCTGAGGGCTTCTACTTGTAGTTATAGACTTATCGGGAAATCACACAACTACAAGCTAAACTACTGAAGTATAGTCCCCTGCAAATTAACGATCGTGACTGATCTCATTAATCGAAAGAAGTCGAGTGTAATAAGTTACTAACTTAAGTACACCCGTGGAAATGTCACAATCATCAAGGAATAACTTAGCTTCTCAAAATTAATCAAGTACGTTTCGTAAGCTGATCACTAATTCATTCATCATGGCTCAATGAATTAGAATTATACTGAAAATATCTGCCATAATATACCACACCACATAGGCAGTCAGATCTATACGGTGTAAACTACTAAATTAAGGCTGCATCTACACTCCTGGAAATGAAAAAAAGAACACATTGACACCGGTGTGTCAGACCCACCATACTTGCTCCGGACACTGCGAGAGGGCTGTACAATCAATGATCACATGCACGGCACAGCGGACACACCACGAACCACGGTGTTGGCCGTCGAAGGGCGCTAGCTGCGCAGCATTTGTGCACCGCCGCCGTCACTGTCAGCCAGTTTGCAGTGGCATACGGAGCTCCATCGCAGTCTTTAACACTGGTAGCATGCCGCGACAGCGTGGACGTGAAACGTATGTGCAGTTGACGGACTTTGAGTGAGGGCGTATAGTGGGCATGCGGGAGGCTGGGTGGACGTACCGCCGAATTGCTCAACACGTGGGGCGTGAGGTCTCCACAGTACATCGATGTTGTCGCCAGTGGTCGGCGGAAGGTGCACGTGCCCGTCGACCTGGGACCGGACCGCAGCGACGCACGGATGCACGCCAAGACCGTAGGATCCTACGCAGTGACGTAGGGGACCGCACCGCCACTTCCCAGCTCCTGGGGTATCGGCGAGGACCATTCGCAACCGTCTCCATGAAACTGGGCTACGGTCCCGCACACCGTTAGGCCGTCTTCCGCTCACGCCCCAACATCGTGCAGCCCGCCTCCAGTGGTGTCGCGACAGGCGTGAATGGAGGGACGAATGGAGACGTGTCGTCTTCAGCGATGAGAGTCGCTTCTGCCTTGGTGCCAATGATGGTCGTATGCGTGTTTGGCGCCGTGCAGGTGAGCGCCACAATCAGGACTGCATACGACCGAGGCACACATGGCCAACACCCGGCATTATGGTGTGGGAAGCGATCTCCTGCACTGGCCGTACACCTCTGGTGATCGTCGAGGGGACACTGAATAGTGCACGGTACATCCAAACCGTCATCGAACCCATCGTTCTACCATTCCTAGACCGGCAAGGGAACTTGCTGTTCCAACAGGACAATGCACGTTCGCATGTATCACCACCCAACGTGCTCTAGAAGGTGTTAGTCAACTACCCTGGCCAGCAAGATCTCCGGATCTGTCCCCCATTGAGCATGTTTGGGACTGGATGAAGCGTCGTCTCACGCGGTCTCCACGTCCAGCACGAACGTTGGTCCAACTGAGGCGCCACGTGGAAATGGCATGGCAAGTCGTTCCACAGGACTACATCCAGCATCTCTACGATCGTCTCCATGGGAGAATAGCAGCCTGCATTGCTGCGAAAGGTGGATATACACTGTACTAGTGCCGACATGTGCATGCTCTGTTGCGTGTGTCTATGTGCCTGTGGTTCTGTCAGTGTGATCATGTGATGTATCTGACCCCAGGAATGTGTCAATAAAGTTTCCCCTTCCTGGGACAATGAAGTCACGGTGTTCTTATTTCAATTTCCAGGAGTGTATATCATACTCCGCAAGCCACCTAATGGCCTTTATTGGAGGGTACATTCGGTACTACTATCTGATCCATCCAACTCTGTTCCTCTCGTAAATAGTGCGTGGGAAGAATGATTGTCGGTATGCCTCTGGATTGGCTCTAATTTCTCGATTTTTCTCCTCGTGGTCAATACGCGAGATATATGTCGGGGGAAGGGAATGAGTAATACGTCATGTGACTCCTCCCGAAAAGTGCTGTCCCGAAATTTCAATAGCACATCTCTCCGAGATGCACAACGCCTCTCTTGTAACGTCTGCCAGCGCAGTTTGTTTAGTCTCTCTGTAACACTCTCTGTGGCAAAACGCGCAGCTCGTCGTTGGAACTTCTGTATCTCCTCTATCAGTCCTACCTGACAGGGATCCCATATAGGTGAACAATACTCAAGGATCTGGCGAACAAGCACCTTATAAGCCACTTCTTTCGTGGATGAGTTACATTTCCTTAAGATTCTTCCGATGAATCTCAGTCTTGCGTCTGCTTTTCCCACTATCTGTCTTATATGATCATTCCACTTATGGCGCTCTTGATAGATACGCTAACATGTTTTAAGGCAGATGCTGTCTCCATCCGTTTGTCCTCAATAGTGTAGCTATATGGCACTGGATTTATTTTCCTGCGGATGCGCAATATGTTACATTTACTTACGCTCAGGCTCAACTACCAGAGTCTACACGATTCCTCAGATCTCTGCAAGTCGTTCAGCAAATTCTTACTATCATCTGGCGTTGCTACTTTGGTATAAACAACTGCGTTATGTGCGAATAGCCTTAAAGAGCATCCGACACTTTCTGCTAGATCAGTCCAAAAATAAAAAAAAAGTGCAAATGGCTCTGACCACTATGGGACTATGCTGTGGTCATCAGTCCCCTAGAACTTAGAACTACTTAAACCCAACTAACCCAAGGACATCACACACATCCATGCCCGAGGCAGGATTCGAACCTGCGACCGTAGCGGTTGCGCGGTTCCAGACTGTAGCGCCCAGAACCGCTCGGCCACTCCGGCCGGCCACTAGATCAGTTCAGGCAGGCAGGTACTAAAGAGGTCCAAAACTCACAAAATTCTCACAGCAAGAAGGTAAATAATGATGTTACCATATTTAACCAAAATATTGGTGGATTAAAGAAAAAAGTAGATACTCACAAAAGTAAAATAGAAATAATGTTACCATTTCTAACCAAAAAATTCCGGGATTGATGAACAAAGTAGATGAGCTCCTGGTTTGTTTAGATGACATTTTAATCTGATAACGTAATAGATATACTATGCATATCTGAGCATCACGTTGTGACTGATATGGAAAATGTAAATATCAGTGGTTATAAACTAGCTGCACAAATGAGTAGAGAGAATAAGGTGTGAGGAGGAGTTGCCATATACGTCAAAAGTGATCACTGTGTAGAAAGCTTCGATACAAAAACGTTTTGTCTAGAGCAACATATGGAAGCATGTGCTTTTCAACTTAAACTGAAGGAGGGCTCTTTTATAATTGTAACAGTATATAGGTTCCCTTCAGGGAACTTTCATTTATTCCTGGAAAACTTGGATGTCTTGTTGTGCTATCTGTCAGATAGGGAAAAAGCAAATTACTATTTGTGGGGACTTCAATGTTGATTCACTGAAAGAGTGTAATAGGAAGAAAGACCTCGAAGTCTTGCTCGGTTCTTTAAATTTGACATCTGTCATTAATTTTTGTAGTCAGGTAGTAAAGGACAGCAGCACACTGATAGATAACACTTTTATAGACAAGACAGGTCTAAAAACATAAATTCTAGTCCTCTTGAAAATGGGCTTTCTGATCATGATGCTCAGTTAGTTACAGTATATGACATAGCTCCATTCAGTAATTCAAAACTACTCTCCAAAGTTGTGCATTCAATTAATGACTCAACAATTAGAAATTTGAGAGAAAATCTTCAGCAGTTAGACTTGGATGAGGTGTACAAGGAACCTGATGCTAATTTAAAATAGAACTTATTTCATTATACACTTGTAACAGAATTTGAAAACTGTTTCCCCAAAAAAGTAGTTAAATCTAATTACAAGAACCATGCAAAAAACCTTGGCCTCCTAAAGGAATAAAAATATCTTCTAACCACAAAAGGGAACTGTATCTAACAAGAAGAAAGAATAATGACCCAGAAACAGCCAAATATTATACAAACTACTGTGCTACATTAAGAAAGGTTATTAAAAAGTCCAGAAGCATGTGCATCATGTCTGAGATTAATACCTCTGATCAAAACAATTTTGAATATTATTACAAGGGAAACAGGGCAACCAAGAGTACAGGATGATGGCATCACCATCAAAGCGAATGGAAACTTGATAAACAACAAGCCGGAAGTCGAAAACATTTTGAATAATAATTTTTTAAATGTTATAGAGAAAATAGGATCTAAATGTTCATTTTTTGGGGGGAGGGGTGGGGGTCATCAGTCTACTGACTGGTTTGATGCGGCCCGCCACGAATTCCTCCCCTGTGCTAACCTCTTCATCTCAGAGTAGCACTTGCAACCTACGTCCTCAATTATTTGCTTGAAGTATTCCAATCTCTGTCTACCTCTACAGTTTTTGCCCCCTACAGCTCCCTCTAGTACCATGGAAGTCATTCCCTCATGTCTTAGCAGATGTCCTATCATCCCTGTCCCTTCTCCTTATCAGTATTTTCCACATGTTCCTTTCCTCTCTGATTCTGCGTAGAACCTCCTCATTCCGTACATTATCAATCCACCTAATTTTCAACATTCGTCTATAGTACCACATCTCAAATGCTACGATTCTTTTCTGTTCCGGTTTTCCCACAGTCCATGTTTCACTACCATACAATGCTGTACTCCAGACGTACATCTTCAGAAATTTCTTCCTCAAATTAAGGCCGCTATTTGATATTAGTAAACTTCTCTTGTCCAGAAATGCCTTTTTTGCCATAGCGAGTCTGCTTTTGATGTCCTCCTTGCTCCGTCAGTCATTGGTTATTTTACTGCTTAGGTAGCAGAATTCCTCAACTTCATTGATTTCGTGACCGTCAATCCTGATGTTAAGTTTCTCGCTGTTCTCATTTCTACTACTTCTCATTACTTTCGTCTTTCTCTGATTTACTCTCAAACCATACTGTGTACTCATTAGACTGTTCATTCCGTTCAGCAGATCATTTAAATCTTCTTCACTTTCACTCAGGATAGCAATGTCATCAGCGAATCGTATCATTGATATCCTTTCACCTTGTATTTTAATTCCACTCCTGAACCTTTCTTTTATTTCCATCGTTGCTTCCTCAATGTACAGATTGAAGAGTAGGGGTGAAAGGCTACAGCCTTCTCTTACACCCTTCTGAATACGAGCACTTCGTTTTTGATCGTCCACTCTTATTATTCCCTCTTGGTTGTTGTACATATCGTATATGATCCGTCTCTCCCTATAGCTTACCCCTACTTTTTTCAGAATCTCGAACCGCTTGCACCATTTTATATTGTCGAACGCTTCTTCCAGGTCGACAAATCCTATGAACGTGTCTTGATTTTTCTTCATCCATGCTTCCATTGTTAGCCGTAACGTCAGAATTGCCTCTCTCGTGCCTTTACTTTTCCTAAAGCCAAACTGATCGTCACCTAGCGCATTCTCAATTTTCTTTTCTATTCTTCTGTATATTATTCTTGTAAGTAGCTTCGATGCATGAGCTGTTAAGCTGATTGTGCGATAATTCTCGCACTTGTCAGCTCTTGCCGTCTTCGGAATTGTGTGGATGATGCTTTTCCGAAAGTCAGATGGTATGTCACCAGACTCATATATTCTACACAACAACGTGAATAGTCGTTTTGTTGCCACTTCCCCTAATGATTTTAGAAATTCTGATGGAATGTTATCTATCCCTTCTGCCTTATTTGACCGTAAGTCCTCCAAAGCTCTTTTAAATTCCGATTCTAATACTGGATCCCCTATCTCTTCTAAATCGACTCCTGTTTCTTCTTCTACCACATCAGACAAATCTTCACCCTCATAGAGGATTTCAATGTATTCTTTCCACCTATCTGCTCTCTCCTCTGCATTTAACAGTGGAATTCTCGTTGTACTCTCAGCGACTTGTATTTCTATATTCCTGATTTTCCCAGAACATGTTTGTACTTCCTCCTTTCATCAATCAACTGAAGTATTTCTTCTGTTACGCATGGTTTCTTCGCAGCTACCTTCTTTGTACCTATGTTTTCCTTCCCAACTTCTGTAATGGCCCTTTTTAGAGATGTCCATTCCTCTTCAACTGTGCTGCCTACTGTCTGACCATGATGTAATCTAATTGAAATCTTTCCGTATCTCCTGGCCTTTTACAAGTATACCTCCTCCTCTTGTGATTCTTGAACAGGGTATTCGCTATTACTAGCTGAAACCTGTTACAGAACTCAATTAGAATTTCTCCTCTTTCATTCCTTGTCCCAAGCCCATATTCTCCTGTAACCTTTCCTTCCACTCCTTCCCCTACAACTGCATTCCAGTCGCCCATGACTATTAGATTTTCGTCCCCCTTTATATACTACATTACCCTTTCAATATCCTCATACACTTTCTCTTTCTGTCCATCTTCAGCTTGCGACGTCGGCATGTATACCGGAACTATCGTTGTCGGTGTTGGTCTGCTGTCGATTCTGATTAGAACAACCCGGTCACTGAACTGTGCACAGTAAAACACCCTCTGTCCTAGCTTTCTATTCATAATGAATCCTACACCTGTTATACCATTTTCTGCGGCTGTTGATATTACCCGATACTCATCTGACCTGAAATCCTTATCTTCCTTCCACTTCACTTCACTGACCCCTACTACACTCCTGGAAATTTAAATAAGAACACCGTGAATTCATTGTCCCAGGAAGGGGAAACTTTATTGACACATTCCTGGGGTCAGATACATCACATGATCACACTGACAGAACCACAGGCACATAGACACAGGCAACAGAGCATGCACAATGTCGGCACTAGTACAGTGTATATCCACCTTTCGCAGCAATGCAGGCTACTATTCTCCCATGGAGACGATCGTAGAGATGCTGGATGTAGTCCTGTGGAAAGACTTGCCATGCCATTTCCACCTGGCGCCTCAGTTGGACCAGCGTTCGTGCTGGACGTGCAGACCGCGTGAGACGACGCTTCATCCAGTCCCAAACATGCTCAATGGGGGACAGATCCGGAGATCTTGCTGGCCAGGGTAGTTGACTTACACCTTCTAGAGCACGTTGGGTGGCACGGGATACATGCGGACGTCCATTGTCCTGTTGGAACAGCAAGTTCCCTTGCCGGTCTAGGGATGGTAGAACGATGGGTTCGATGACGGTTTGGATGTACCGTGCACTATTCAGTGTCCCCTCGACGATCACCAGAGGTGTACGGCCAGTGTAGGAGATGGCTCCTCACACCATGATGCCGGGTGTTGGCCCTGTGTGCCTCGGTCGTATGCAGTCCTGATTGTGGCGCTCACCTGCACGGCGCCAAACACACATACGACCATCATTGGCACCAAGGCAGAAGCGACTCTCATCGCTGAAGACGACACGTCTCCATTCGTCCCTCCATTCACGCCTGTCGCGACACCACTGGAGGCGGGCTGCATGATGTTGGGGCGTGAGCGGAAGACGGCCTAACGGTGTGCGGGACCGTAGCCCAGCTCCATGGAGACGGTTGCGGATGGTCCTCGCTGATACTCCAGGAGCAACAGTGTCCCTAATTTGCTGGGAAGCGGCGGTGCGGTCCCCTACGGCACTGCGTAGGATCCTACGGTCTTGGCGTGCATCTGTGCGTCGCTGCGGTCCGGTCCCAGGTCGACGAGCACGTGCACCTTCCGCCGACCACTGGCGACAACATCGATGTACTGTGGAGACCTCACGCCCCACGTGTTGAGCAATTCGGCGGTACGTCCACCCGGCCTCCCGCATGCCCACTATACGCCCTCGCTCAAAGTCCGTCAACTGCACATACGGTTCACTTCCACGCTGTCGCGGCATGCTACCAGTGTTAAAGACTGCGATGGAGCTCCGTATGCCACGGCAAACTGGCAGACACTGACGGCGGCGGTGCACAAATGCTGTGCAGCTAGCGCCATTCGATGGCCAACACCGCGGTTCGTGGTGTGTCCGCTGTGCCGTGCGTGTGATCATTGCTTGTACAGCCCTCTCGCAGTGTCCGGAGCAAGTATGGTGGGTCTGACACACCGGTGTCAATGTGTTCTTTTTTCCATTTCCAGGAGTGTATATACAGATTGAGCCTTTGCATTTCCCTTTTCAGATTTTCTAGCTTCCCTACCACGTTCAAGCTTCTGACATTCCACGGCCTGACTCGTAGAACATTATCCTTTCGTTGATTATTCAATCATTTTCTCATGGTAACCTCCCCCTTGGCAGTCCCCTCCCAGAGATCCGAATGGGGGACTATTCCGGAATCTTTTGCCAATGGAGAGATCATCATGACACTTCTTCACTACAGGCCACATGTCCTTCAGATACACGTTACGTGTCTTTAATGCAGTGGTTTCCATTGCCTTCTGCATCCTCATGTCGTTGATCATTGCTGATTCTTCCACCTTTAGGGGCAATTTCCCACCCATAGGACAAGAGAGTGCCCTGAACCTCTACCCGCTCCTCCACCCTCTTTGACATGGCCGTTGGCAGAATGAGGCTGACTTCGTATGCCGGAAGACTTTGGCCGCCAATGCTGATTATTTATCAAAATTTAGGCAGTGGCGGGGATCGAACCCGGGACCAAAGACGTTTTGATTATGAATCAAAGACTCTACACCTAGACCACGGATGATTTTCAATGTTCATTAGAAGAAGCAATTTGATAGAACTGAAATTCCACCCACCTCTCCTGCTGAAATTAGGAAGATAATAAACTCTCTCAAAAATAAAATCTCACAGGCAATTCATGGAATTTCCAGCAGGATAATAAAATCTCGTTTGCAAGAAATAAGTGGAATTCTCAGCCACATATGTAATAGATCTCTGAAGCAGGGTATGATCCCAGATAGACTTATGTGTGCCATTGTTAAGCCACTGCATAAAAATGGGGATACGTCAGATGTCAACAACTACCGCCGAATCTCTCTTCCGGCTGCCTTATCCAAAATTTTTGAAAAAGTAATGTACTGTAGAGCAGCTTCACACCTTTGTAAAAATATAGTTTTAACAAAATGTCAGGTTGGTTTCCAGAAGGGTTTTAAACGTAAAATGCTCTATATACTTTCACTAATGAAATATTAAGTGCTCTGAGTAATCGGAAGTCACCCGTTGGGCTTTTTGTGATCTATCATGGAAATCATGGAATACTTCTAGATAAGCTCTACTACTGTAGTATGAATGGAATAGTGCTCCAATGGTTTAAATCATACCTAACTGGAAGAGCGCAGAAAGTTGAAATAAACAGTTGACATAATATGCAAAAAACTTGTTTTAAACGTAAAATGCTCTATATACTTTCACTAATGAAATATTAAGTGCTCTGAGTAATCGGAAGTCACCCGTTGGGCTTTTTGTGATCTATCATGGAAATCATGGAATACTTCTAGATAAGCTCTACTACTGTAGTATGAATGGAATAGTGCTCCAATGGTTTAAATCATACCTAACTGGAAGAGCGCAGAAAGTTGAAATAAACAGTTGACATAATATGCAAAAAACTTGTGATTTCTCAAACTGGGGAACAATCAAGAACGGAGTGCCGAAAGGTTCGGTCTTGGGTCCTCTGCCGTTCTTAATACACTCCTGGAAATGGAAAAAAGAACACATTGACACCGGTGTGACAGACCCACCATACTTGCTCCGGACACTGCGAGAGGGCTGTACAAGCAATGATCACACGCACGGCACAGTGGACACACCACGAACCGCGGTGTTGGCCGTCGAATGGCGCCAGCTGCGCAGCATTTGTGCACCGCCGCCGTCAGTGTCTGCCAGTTTGCCGTGGCATACGGAGCTCCATCGCAGTCTTTAACACTGGTAGCATGCCGCGACAGCGTGGAAGTGAACCGTATGTGCAGTTGACGGACTTTGAGCGAGGGCATATAGTGGGCATGCGGGAGGCCGGGTGGACGTACCGCCGAATTGCTCAACACGTGGGGCGTGAGGTCTCCACAGTACATCGATGTTGTCGCCAGTGGTCGGCGAAAGGTGCACGTGCCCGTCGACCTGGGACTGGACCGCAGCGACGCACGGATGCACGCCAAGACCGTAGGATCCTACGCAGTGCCATAGGGGACTGCACCGCCACTTCCCAGCAATTAGGGACACTGTTGCTCCTGGGGTATCAGCGAGGACCATTCGCAACCGTCTCCATGAAGCTGGGCTACGGTCCCGCACACCGTTACGCCGTCTTCCACTCACGCCCCAACATCGTGCAGCCCGCTTCCAGTGGTGTCGCGACAGGCGTGAATGGAGGGACGAATGGAGACGTGTCGTCTTCAGCGATGAGAGTCGCTTCTGCCTTGGTGCCAATGATGGTCGTATGTGTGTTTGGCGCCGTGCAGGTGAGCGCCACAATCAGGACTGCATACGACCGAGGCACACAGGGCCAACACCCGGCATCATGGTGTGGGGAGCGATCTCCTACACTGACCGTACACCTCTGGTGATCGTCGAGGGGACACTGAATAGTGCACGGTACATCCAAACCGTCATCGAACCCATCGTTCTACCATTCCTAGACCGGCAAGGGAACTTGCTGTTCCAACAGGACAATGCACGCCCCCATGTATCTCGTGCCACCCAACGTGCTCTAGAAGGTGTAAGTCAATTACCCTGGCCAGCAAGATCTCCGGATCTGTCCCCTATTGAGCATGTTTGGGACTGGATGAAGCGTCGTCTCACACGGTCTGCACGTCCAGCACGAACGCTGGTCCAACTGAGGCGCCAGGTGGAAATGGCATGGCAAGCCGTTCCATAGGACTACATCCAGCATCTCTACGATCGTCTCCATGGGAGAATAGCAGCCTGCATTGCTACGAAAGGTGGATATACACTGTACTAGTGCCGACATTGTGCATGCTCTGTTGCCTGTGTCTATGTGCCTGTGGTTCTGTCAGTGTGATCATGTGATGTATCTGACCCCAGGAATGTGTCAATAAATTTCCCCTTCCTGGGACAATGAATTCACGGTGTTCTTATTTCAATTTCCAGGAGTGTATATATTTATGACTTGCCATTCTATATTCATGAAGATGGGAATCTGGTAATTTTTGCCGATGATACAAGTATAGCTATCACATCCAACAGACAATAATTAACTGGTGAAACTGTAAACTATGTTTTTCAGAAAATCATTAAGTGGTTCTCTGCAAATGGGCTCTCATTAAACTTTGTCAAAACACAGTATATAGTGTTCCACACAGTAAATGGAATGACACCATGAATAAATATAGACTTCGATCAGAAATCGATAGCTAAGGTAGAATATTAAAAATTTCTAGGTGTATGCATTGATGAGGGGCTGAACTGGAAAAAACACACTGAGGATCTGCTGAAACGTTTGAGTTCAGCTACTTATGCTATTGGGGTAATTGCAAATTTTGGCGATATACATCCGAGTAAATTAACTTACCATGCCTATTTTCATTCTTTGCTTTCGTATGGCATCATATTCTAGGGTAACTCATCATTGAGTAAAAGAGTGTTCATTGCACAAAAGCGTGTAATCAGAATAATTGCTGGAGCTCATCTAAGATCATCCTGCAGACAATTATTTAAAGAGCTGTAAATTTTCGCTGTAGCCTCACAAAATATATATTTACTTATGAAATTTGTTATTAACAATCGGATGAATTAAAAAGTAATAGCAGTGTACGTGGCTACAACACTAGGAGAAAGGATTATCTTCACTACTCAAGGTTACATCTAACTTTGTCTCAGAAAGGGGTAAATTATGCTGCCACGAAAGTCTATAGTCACTTGACTAATAGCATCAAAAGTCTGACAGACAGCCACATAGCATTTAAAAGGAAGTTAAAAGAATTTCTTAATATGGCAACTCCTTCTACTCATTAGATGAATTTCTGGATATAGTAAATTGGTAATATCCGCAACCTCCACAAAAAATATTGTCATATATTATTTTGTGTAATATTAATGTTCTATGGATCAAGTACTAATCTAATCTAATCTAAAAATCTAATCTAGTTAGACTTTCCACTGTGCTCCAGATGAGAGGACCGCGATCAACCCTGGCTACGATGCTACAAACAGACATCTTAGCCTGCACGCCACGTGCGTTGCTAGTTGCTTTCACCAAATCAGCCAACCGCCGAAAGGAGCCACACGGATGGCCTGAGAACCCAAGAGCCTGGCGGCATTCGTGCCGACATGTGCCACTACATGCAGCCACGTGCACCCAGTGCTCTCGATTGTCGCCGGCAGGGCATCCTCCACATCACGGATGAGGCCTCCTGGCAAATATACAGAATGCACACTGGCATTCTTTCTCACCTTGCCTGCCGTCTCCCAGAGGGGCTCCATCACCCGGCTAACATTGGAGCCCCCAATGTCTAGCATAGCCACCCTCTGTACTTGTCCGGACTGGGCAGGAAAGACTGCTGCTGTGGCCGAGCGGTTCTAGGCGCTTCAGTCTGGAACCGGGCGATCGCTACGGTTGCAGTTCGAATCCTGCCTCGGGAATGGAAGTGTGTGGTGTCGTTAGGTTAGTTCGGTTTAAGTATTTCTAAGTTCTAGGGGACTGATAACCTCAGATATTAAGTCCCATAGTGCTCAGAGCCATTTGAACCATATTTTTTTTGGTAGGAATATCAACCGTCGGGCCAACAGGAGAGACATCCCGTGCTGGCTCAGAGTTATCATCAACACAGGGAAGCACCTTGTACCTGTTGCTAAGACGTAGGGAGCCAGCCGCACAGTCCGCTGCCTGTTTTAGCTTCCGCCCAGTGACACGCGGACTCACTGCTGCCTGCCACCCACTCTGGAGTGAGGACGGACCGGTCAGATGTTGCGTTTCGGAAGCCGCAGTGACGTCTAGGCCACCAGGGGATTCCAGTGACAACAGAGGTGTCGCAGGTCTCGTCACCTGGCGCACCAACGTTACCGCAACTTCGAGCACTAGCTAGAAGCTTGTCGACGGTAGTCAACGCAGATTCCAGCTCTTTACGATCAGCAGCCAACTCTCCGTGTGTCCGCTCACAACAAGCACAGTCCATAGCTATATCGTACTGTGTATAAAATAGATGTAAGGTCTCAAATGGCGATACTGACTTTGAAAATATACCAACAGAGAAAAAAGTTGGCGTGCATGTTTCTCACTGAACTCTGAAACCGCAAGCTATTAAACGGAAATAAATTTCTCTACACGGAAAATTTACTCTAGGAAGTCGCCCTACACAAGGATGTTCTCAAGACTTACGCATAAACAAAAACTACGATTAATTTTCATACCACTAGTCTGCACACTAAAATACACACGTACAGTTCACTTCTTTGCAGAAGCACGTGTACGAAAAACAAAGATTAAATTAATTGGGAGTTCATCACACAACTACTGCTCCTGTTCTGCTTCGCCTCCTCTCGGCTCGGCGGCTGCCGAAAGGAATTCATAATGACACAGTTAAACAGGGTGTCGTAGTTGAAACTAGCCCTCCTCCCGTTTGAATGCGAATGTAATATTAGGATTTCTGAAATAAACAGCTACATCACTGGACAGTTTTAGTAAGTAATCGACTTTTGGCGTCCCTCTTCCCGCTTTAAAGTTTATTTCATCAGTGAAGTTAGCCGTCTCCCTTAGTGGTCTGAAAAAAGACTTTCTCAATAAAAGAAAAAACTAAAAATTGTGGAAGCGTATATAAACACAAGTTCGGTTAAGGAAACTCGCAACATTTTCGGACTCAAGGGTCCTCATAGAGGACTACCAGCAAATAGACCAATACAGGGCCTGTAGAGGTAATGGGCGCATCTTAGATCTGTGCAGAATTTAAGACGACAGAGAATTCCTCCAGTTCGCACACAAAAAATTATTGCAGACATTCAATGAGGAAGTTTTCAGAGCCGAAAAAGTCTCCTCACAAACTGGCCCAACAGACGCATGTAAGTAGGAGGTGTTGACAGCGTGTATTGAAAAGTCTTAATTTGAGGCCATATCATGCGACAGTTCTGCAGCAATTACTGGAGGATTATACTCGGGAAAGTGTAGATCACTGCATGTGGCTTTTAAATAACGTCAGCAAAGGTTTCTTAGGCCCTGTCTATTACATCATGAGTAATGACGCATGGTTTCATCTTTCCGGTCATCTGAATTAACAGAACACGAGTTACTGCGCAAGGAGAACCCTAACAATGCGTGTCAGCAACCACTCCACCAAGGCAAAAAATAGGAGACACTTGAATAGGAAGGTCTAGGAAACAAATTCACATCCAGTACAGGAACAGAAAAATAACATCGTCCGTGAAGCTTCCGGCGTCGATATCCGAGCTTAGTGCCGGATGCATTTCAGTATGCTTAGGCATGCAGAGCTATGTACTGATGTTGCACGGGGTCACTTTCAGCATCTTCTACAAATGTATTCTTCACTGCACTATTCTTTGAAAACAAGTGGTAAATTCCTTTCAGCTGTTCGTTTCTGTAATTTCATTGCATGTCGTTTATACGTACAAGGGCTACCTTTATCTTCGCCATCCGGTATTTTCTCAAGTATATCATCAAATGCCTAACTATTCTAAAATTCATCAACATTTATGAAACTTCTGATAAAGAAAATCCACACTGTTCTATTTTTATATGAATATTACGTAATACATCTGTTTCTTTTACCTTTTATACCTCATATTCATTTTCCGTGGCGGTCATTGATAATCTTTATCTTCGGCGTCTGTCGCAATCTCTACTGACCGTCGGTTATGCGCCGCCAGTGGCAAGGTACTCAGTCCCAAGGCAGTGACTGACGGTGTTGGCCACAAGTATTCCGTAACTCTGTTATACATTTCATCACGGTAGCACAAGGAAAAAAAAAGTTCCATCTAAGGTCATGTCTGTATTTAGTGAACGTTAACAACAGCGACAAACTGCACGTACGGATTCGTGACTTCAGATTGAGGAAACAGGGTCCTATGTACGTGTCCGGATGTGCTTTGTTACCACAGTAGATGACGATAATGAATGAAAGTTCCTCTGACCACGTGGGGTGTGTACCTTCAGTTTTGCAGTCTGTGTCATCGATGCAACGAACTGTAAGCAGGAGAAAGGTTCGCTATTCATGCCGAGGTCAAGCCTAAATAGCGCTTCTGTACGACCATGTAGATGAAAACGGTCGAGAGGCAGCACGGCTATACCAAAACAAGTACCATCACAGTCACGGATCACATCACACAACATTTCAAAAGCTTTTTGGCCATTCGTCTCAAAATCCTGTAGAACCTGGTATTCCAGTTCTGGTGTACGCATAGTAGGCCGCCTCCCTGGACGTTCGCCTGTCTGAAAGGAACCATGATCACACAAACGCCCGAAAAGGTTTTAAAATATTGTGTGGTCAGAGGAACTTTCATTCGTCAGCGCTATGTACCGTGACAACGACGCATTTCCAGACACATGTTCAACGGACCGTTCCTCGTCCATTTCCAGTCAAGAATCCGTCCTTGCAGTTTGGTGGCTCCACTCATCTCATTCAGCTGATAGCATGAGTAAAATGATACGTGAAACGTAATAACGTCTCGTAACAGGCGGGCACTTACAAACAGATTATTAATTTGTTTGAATTATTGATGTGTAGTCAGATTCATTGACAAAATTGCAGTTCACCAACAAATCCCTGCAAGGAAAGTGCCGCTGTTGATGCAGCTTCGATTTAGCTACCGGTTGGCTGAGAATGTAAAACAGCTACGTACAGAAGTAAAGCAGATACATACATCCAAAGCCAAAGATTTTGTGTTTCTGTATGGACCATAAGTATTTCTGTGGTTGAGGGGTGGGGTACAGAGGTGGCTGAACGCGAAGCATTTAGTTACCTGACGAGAAAATGACCTAGAGTGCTTAAAACTATTTTATTGAATAGTAAGTGAAATAGAAACCTATCTCAGATATATGAAATCTTTCTATCTGATTAAGTTCCTGTCAGGAGAAGCTTTAAATTAAAGATCTCTATCTTTTCTACAAAAGAGTGCAGTTGATTTTAGTGCCAAATGGAACAGAGCTATTGATAAAGCATTGCTTCTTAACGAAATAGCTACATTCAAGAACCAGGTTTCATCTGGATGAAAACCACTGGTAACACTTCCAAATTGTAATTTCTAAGACTTTCTCGGAGCACACATAAAGAGAAGCTTATCGAAACATCTAAATTGCTTTGAAGATATTTACCAGCGACTGCACCACCTTGTGGAGGTTTTTTCAGCAAAAAGAAAATAGTAAACTGCTTGTGGTCAGCTACTGGTGAAAGCAAACTGTACAATTTAGCTGTCTTGTCGAAAGAATAAGACACATCTCTAAAACTTTACTGAAATGACATAAAATATGCCTTTTCTTCGCTCAAAGCAATTAAGTTCAAAGTAAAATTATAACAAATGATCCCTTACTAGAAATAGATATTTCATTAATATTATAGCCTTTTTCTCTTATTTCTAATATAACCAAATAAAATATGTTCTTTGTCATATATCACAGTGAAAACATAAGATAAATATTATATTTTACTTTCAACCTTTTTAGGAACATTATAGAGTTTGTATATTATTTACGGTTTTCGTGTGAAATGTACATCATTCAAACAATATTTTTAAGCATGCTTCATTTTTGTGAAACTCACAGAATTACAAAATTTTTTATGCCTGTGAAGAAAAACTTAGAGATAGAAAGGGTTATGGGAGAAGAGGGAGGGAAGTGTAGCTATGGCAGTTGTGGCTGATGGGAAAGGGGGGAGGCTCCCTGGCTCTGTGCTACTACATAGTTCAGTCAGCATAGTGTCTGAAAGAAGGTTGTATACATGGAAAAACCCTGGAGATACTAAAACGTATCAGATAGATTATATAATGGTAAGACAGAGATTTAGGAACCAGGTTTTAAGTTGTAAGACATTTCCAGGGGCAGATGTGGACTCTGACCACAATATATTGGTTATGAACTGTAGATTAAAACTGAAGAAACTGCAAAAAGGTGGGACTTTAAGGAGATGGGACCTGTATAAACTGACTAAAACAGAGGTTGTACAGAGTTTCAGGTAGAGCATAAGGGAGCAATTGACAGGAATGGGGGAAAGAAATACTGTAGAAGAAGAATGGGTAGCTTCGAGGGATGAAGTAGTGAAGGCAGCAGAGGATCAAGTAGGTAAAAAGACGAAGGCTAATAGAAATCCTTGGGTGACAGAAGAAATATTGAATTTAATCGACGAAAGGAGAAGACATAAAAATGCAGTAAATGAAGCAGGCTAAAAGGAATACAAACGCCTCAAAAATGAGATCGACAGGAAGTGCAAAATGGCTAAGCAGGCATGGCTAGAGGACAAATGTAAGGATGTAGAGGCTTATATCACTAGAGGTAAGATAGATACTGCCTACAGGAAAATTAAAGACACCTCTGGATAAAAGAGAACGATTTGTACGAATATCAAGAGCTCAAGTGGAAACCCAGTTCAAAGCAAATAAGGGAAAGCAGAAAGGTGGAAGGAGTATATAGAAGATCCATACAAGGGCGAGTTACTTGAGGACAATATTATGGAAATGGAAGAGGATGTAGATGAAGATGAAATGGGAGATATGATACTGCGTGAAGAGTTTGACAGAGCACTGAAAGACCTGAGTCGAAACAAGACGCCGGGAGTAGACAACATTCCATGAGAACTACTGACAGCCTTGGGAGAGCCAGTCCTGAGAAAACTCTACCATCTGGTGAGCAAAATGTATGAGACAGGCGAAATACCCCCAGCCTTCAAGAAGAATATTATAATTCCAATCCCAAAGAAAGCAGGCGTTGACAGATTTGAAAATTACTGAACTATCAGTTTAGTAAGTCACAGCTGCAAAATGCTAATGCGAATTCAATACAGACGAATGGAAAACTGGTAGAATCCGACCTTAGGGAAGATCAGTTTGGATTCCGTAGAAATATGGGGACATGTGAGGCAATACTGACCCTACGACTTATCTTAGAAGCTAGATTATGAAAAGGCAAACCTACGTTTCTAGCATTTGTAGACCTAGAGAAAGCTTTTGACAATGTTGACTGGAATACTCTCTTTCAAATTCTGAAGGTGGCAGGTGTAAAATACTGGGAGCGAAAGCCTATTTACAGTTTGTACAGAAACCAGATGGCAGTTGTAAGAATCGAGGGACATGAAAGGGAAGCAGTGGTTGGGAAGGGAGTGAGACAGGGTTGTAGCCTATCCCCGAAGTTATTCAATCTGTATATTGAGCAAGCAGTAAAGGAAACAAAAGAAAAATTCGGAGTAAGTATTAAAATCCATGGAGAAAAAATAAAAACTTTGAGGTTCGCCGATGACATTGTAATTTTGTCAGAGACAGCAAAGGACTTAGAAGAGCAGTTGAACGGCATGGACATTGTCTTGAAAGGAGGATATAAGATGAACATCAACAAAAGAAAATCGAGAGTAATGGAATGTAGTCGAATTAAGTCGGGTGATGCTGAGGGAATTAGATTAGGAAATGAGACCCTTAAAGCAGTACAGGAGTTCTGGTATTTGGGGAGCAAAATAACTGATGATGGTCGAAGTAGAGAGGATATAAAATGTAGACTGGCAATGGCAAGGAAAGCGTTTCGGAAGAAGAGAAATTTGTTAACATCGGGTATAGATTTAAGTGTCAGGAAGTCGTTTCTGAAAGTATATGTATGGAGTGTAGCAATGTATGGAAGTGAAACATGGACGATAAATAGTTTGGACTAGAAGAGAATAGAAGCTTTGGAAATGTGGTGCTACAGAAGAATGCTGAAGATTAGGTGGGTAGATCACATAACGAATGAGGAGGTACGTAATAGGATTGGGGAGAAGAGGAGTTTGTGGCACAACTTCAGTAGAAGAAGGGATCGGTTGGTAGGACATGTTCTGAGGCACCAAGGGATCACAAATTTAGTGTTGGAGGGCAGCGTGGAGAGTAAAAATCGTAGAGGGAGACCAAGAGATGAATACACTAAGCATATTCAGAACGGTGTAGGTTGCAGTAGTTACTGGGAGATGACGAAGCTTGCACAGGAAAGAGTAGCGTGGAGAGCTGCATCAAACCAGTCTCAGGACTGAAGACCACAACAACAACAGTGTCTTTAATCTGAACTTGCCGTGTATACAATTATTGACGAAATCTTGTTCACTTCCTGCTGCAGTTGCAAGACTGCCCAACACACACTGGTACTCTCTTCAAGGTACGTAACCCATCTGATCAAATAATATAGTATTATAGGCGTTTAACACATATACCAAATTTTCAACTTCATTCACGTTTATGGCCAAAACTATCTGAAAAATCGTCATGGCAACTAGGACAGGCCCCTTTCATCACCTCTCCCCTATTAAACAGCAATACTCCAGAATTTATTCTGCTGATACAAAAGTAGGAGACACTCAAAAAATTCTCCGAAAGTAATGGTACCAAATACGAGGTTACAAATACATGGGCTAGGCGACGATGTGTATAAATTATCAGATAAAAGATACAAAGCGATACAAATATGATACGAAAGTCGGTTACAAGTAACAGTTCATACATGCAACTAAGTGATCAAAGTTTCTAAATTTTTTTTCATACTTGTTGTGATACAGAAGACATGGTATACCCTGATGCTTGCTTGTGGTAAATAAGTAATGTAGTTCACTCAAATGCTGTTACGTATATAAACACAGTTTTACAATAAGATAAAAAGTATGAAAAAGTAATTGCAATTAGCTGTACAAATGTTGAAAAAGGCTATAACAAGAAGTATGAACTTCTGTAAATTCAAATCACCATTGTACAATACTCTGTGCATTCAAATATTTAATAAAATCATATGAAGGCAAGTGAATATTACTGTTGGTTCAAATAAGGCAAGAAATATACATTTAAATTATGGTAATATGTTTAGAACTGTCTCTTTAAAATTATTAAGAAAACCTAAGAGTATAATTTAACGCAATGGGAGGAAAAAAAAGGATCACAGTAAAATGTCCCTGACATCACAGTTCTGTCACACACACGCTTATCACAGTTGCGCCGACATGGTAGTGTTAACTCATTGATGGGGCTGACTAAGGCAGCATAGAACTTTGCCTTTAGTTTATCCAGTAACAACGCACAGGGCTCAAAATAAGTACGATATCCAGCCAGACACAGGGAGGATGAGATGTCTTGTCACACCTCCACCACGGAATTTGAAGAGTGAGAATCACTGCTGCCGAACAGTCGTAATGAGGTATGTTTACATTGGTCTATCTTTCATAAGCAGAGACATGGGGAAATACTCAACTTAGTGCCATAGAAAACTGCATGAAGCCATCCAGCATTATCTTTCCTTTAAGCTTTGTGTGTGCATGTTAACCAAGATCATCTCCCATGCATGTCCAGAATACATTAAACAATTTTATGTAGGAATTAGATAACTAGTTACATACATTTTAGTGCCATAATGAAATTTCATGAAAAATATGGTAATTTCCTGTACATGTACCTTTTTCGAAAATCCCTTCTGATATATGTACAGTAGAAATGGTTATCTTATGACATCTTCATATTATAAATTGAAAATAAGGCTTGTCAGTAAAATTCTGGTGTCATTTCAGCTAACTCCTTTAGCACGTGAACAGTTAATCAACAAACTTGTATCAAATTGTCAATCCTGAATATGTATCTCCATTTTTAAAGCACCTCACGTAATTAAAAGTCTTGGATCCAGTTCCTTCAGTTACATACATATCTATATCTGGTGACAATGATAACTACCAAATACCTCATGTACGATAATATCAGGAATAAGTGTTGTGATCATCAAAATGAGTAGTTATTATGCAAACACTCTTAGAATAGAAAACCTTGTTAGATCACAATTAGTTTCAGTTATGTGTCAGTCAGTATCTTTCACTATTTGAGCAAGAATCTTAGGAGTGACATCACCTTAGACTACAAAATCGTAATCATTACTTGAAATAGAAGATTAATACGATAATTATAGGTTCATTAAAAACCTGCAAGTTCTTGAAAATTCAAAGATCAGGTGTCAGCTGCAATGTAGTTATATTACCTTGGAGTGAATTCCTCATAAAAGTATACATACAGAGCAAGAAAAGATCAAACTAAATGTATTTTTGTTCTTGTTTTCACTGCTACACGACTTACCTGTAAAGATAATCTTCAACCTTATAGAACATTATTATTGAGGCAAAAGTCCTCCTTTACCCCTCATTGGCTACCTAAAATAATGATCCATGGAAACACCCAGATACATCATTAGTACTGAAATAACACAATCTCTTACTCCTCATTAGCTTCCTGAAATACTAATTTCTAAAATACTCTCCACCTAAATACACATCACAGTTAAATATATATTATTCTTTCGTAACTACTCAGTTTAAGTACCATTTACATTATTACCTAATATCAAGATTTTATTTCATCACATAAATACAACTACATCTTAAGCACATCATTTCTTACTTTATTATCTCAGTATTTTTTTACACAAATGTCATATTAACAATTTATGTATAGTTCTATACACTGTGTCCAGTTTCGCATGAAATACATATTGAACTGGATCTTTCAATTAATAGCTATGTGTTACCAGTAGTCAACACCTGAAAGTTGTTAGCTTTGTATAACTATTTTAAAACATCCTATGAAGGGCCTCAGTACAGTAGAGTTCTGAAGCACCATTTAGAAATTACCAAAAGTTCCTAGCAACTAGCTTTTAGCACCTATTATGAAATTGGTTTGCTGTAGAGAAAGGTCAGCTAATCTCAAAACTTACTTCACTATACTTACAGTATTCTGTAGCAGAGAGTTGTTTACCCTTATTATCTAAATAGGGCTGTAGAAAAAGTAGAGTGCACCATGAGTTAAATGAAGGAATAGGACGCAGCTCGAGGCGGATCACGCGCCAGGTGATACACCATTACACATATATGGTTCCTCAACCAACTTTACAAATTTTCCTACGGTGAGAAGGAGACTTTTGTCAGAACTCACACCTGCTTCATCGTCACCTTAAGAGTTAACTTGGACTGGATATGACTCTTAACTTTTTACTTGTATACCAGTGCAATAGCATACAGTGGATCAGAATGTTTCATATGACCCTTGATTTTAAATTCACACAAAGTATTTCGTATGGTACCAGGATTATTGACAGAAACTTCAGAATGTGACTGTAAGAAATCAATAACTCCAGATGCATCCTCTCAAATGTTCAAATGTGTGTGAAATCTTTTGGGACTTAACTGCTAAGGTCAGCAGTCCCTAAGATTACACACTACTTAACCTAAATTATCCTAAGGACAAACACAAACACCCATGCCCGAGGGAGAACTCGAACCTTTGCCGGGACCAGCTGCACAGTCCATGACTGCAGCACTTTAGACCGCTCAGCTAAACCCGCACAGCGAAGCAACCTCTATACTGTCTAATTAATCATTCAGTGATATCAAAAGACTGTACATTTGCTGAGAAGTACTTGATGTATGACTAATAGCTTCAGTTCCAAGTTGTGATTTTGACGCAGATAAAAATTGCAAACATTTAATGTCTTCTTCCAGTTTTGTAACTCAATCCTTCAATTACAAACATATTAAATTGCCATCGACTACAGTTCTCGCCTGAGCAACATTAAAATTCAGAATAGCGTTGTATCTAGTCAAGAAATCGGCACCCAGTGTCATTTTTGTAGTAAGAAGTATCACAATTAAGAAGCTATCAGAGAACTGATGACCATCGCAAATGAAATTCAGGAGTGTTTGCTTTCTGAGATCTACAGCTTTAACATACTAACGCCTTTAATTTGGGTTTTATGTAATGTAAATGTTGGACAAAGAATTGATCCCTGTTATTTACTGAAAGCAGCCTCACTGATAACCAGAACAGGACTACCTAAGTCTAGTACCACTGATAAAGAAATCTATCAAACATAAATTGACTCTAAAGGATGGATTAAGATGTTCTGATATTCTACGTTTTTCTCCAGCAAAACGTTTGTAGTATCAGTAAACTGCACAGAATTTATTTGCCTCTCCTCTGAATCCATCTCAGAATACACTATCACTATGTTTCCTATTATTGTGGATACACATCAGCTCTGTTCCTCATATTGATTACTGAAATACTAACCCTCTTCATTTTGTTCATTAATTGGTTCACAATCAATGACTCTTATGAATGGAAGAATTCTGAGTATCGACAAGTGAGTCGTTTGGCACAATTGCCATAGTTATTACGGAGATGAATGCCTCACGTTCATCTTAACTAATCTGTTTCATCTCGTATTCGAAGTGGTTAATCTTCTCCGCAAGACATTCTTTAATCTCTTCTTTAAATCTTTTATTGTCTCCCTTAACCCTTTCCAAATCTGGTAATAGTACCTGAAAGGATCATTATCCTTATCTTTGGCACCATTACTGGAGGGATGAGAGACTGTCCCAGTTTCATTAACAGCTGTGGGTGCTAAACCTGAATTTATAGTAAAACTGCACAAGACAACAGTTCGACAAAATCTGCTTCTCGTATTAAGCGGCTGAACTGACACGCATAGAAAGTTGACGGTAATTAAATTTAGTTGCCTACCTGTGCACACTGAATGGCCATCTTCTCTGCAACCTGTCACTTTTAGGATGATGATGAGATTGTCAAAATACAAATTTCATTTGCCATACTAGTGAATTGCAATGCAAGAGGTACCTTACAATTTTCATAAAAAGCTTCTCAGTACACACCTGGAGATGTGCATTGCGAGTGTACAAATTGTCATGAATGTAAATGAAAATGGGGAACTAATCATAACGACTGATAAATGACGATAAAGACTGCAATTCAACTGTGATTCATTAAGCCATGACAACAATACACTTTCTCATAGCGTTCTCATAGCTAGACATGTTAGCAAAAATATTTGTCAATAGCTCTCATGTGCACAACTGCGACCCTTGACCATTGTTTCAACTGTAAATCAAGATCGTATGTTGCATTATGGAATTTTTGCGGCGAGCTTCAACCAAACGTAATTTTCTAACAATAAGAAGCTACACAGTTTCAAATATGAAATTCTGGACTGCCTTAAAAACAGGTTCTTATAATTCTTCCATTAATATTCGCTCAGTATCTTTCTTCAAGACATATATTACAAAACCACGTTTTAAATAATCTGCCTCCACTACACAGCAGTTCCAAATCGTCATATTTACCTTTTATCTGTCATTCTTTACACTGTGTCCAGTTTCTTACAAGATAAATATTCAGCTACAACAGTCAGATTACATCCCTGTATTACCAATAGTTAACAAATGAGTCTTATTAGCTTTGTGTAACTATTTTCAAACATCTCATAAATGGCATCAGTACAATAGACTTCTCGAACACCATTTATAAACTACCAAAAGTTCGTAGCAAATTGCCTTTATCACCCATAGTTTCTTGTAGTGAAAAAACATACTTCACTATACCTTCACTAGGGTAGTAGGAGAGAGTTATTTACACTTATTACCCAAACAGGGTGGTAGAAGAAGTCGAGAGCACCGTGAATAAAACCAAGGAATAGGACGCCACTCGAGGAGATGTCAGTCGCCATCTGGTATACCATTATAGAGAGGGGGATCCTGTACCTACTTTACTCATTTTCCAACAACATGAAGTGGACTGTTATTAGAACTCACAGCAGCTTCGACGACACCTTGAGCTAACTTGGACTGGATCTCATTCTTTATTCTTCCATTGTATACCAATAGAATAGCATTAGGTGGAACGTAAAGCTTCGTATATTGTGCAGATGGCAAAATGTTTTTCCTACGAAAGTGTCACCAAAATCCACTAAAACAACATTTTTCATGTTTTCTACCATTATGGATGTGCATCTGTTTCATATTCACTATAATCATCTGACCATGACATGTAATTAGTTACCCATTCACCGGCCGGAGTGGCCGAGCGGTTCTGGGCGCTACAGTCTGGAACCGAGCGACCGTTGCGGTCGCAGGTTCAGATCGTGCCTCGGGCATGGATGTGTATGATGTCGTTAGGTTAGTTAGGTTTAAATAGTTCTAGGGGATTGATGACAACAGCAGTTAAGTCCCATAGTGCTCAGAGCGAGTTACCCAATCAAAAACACTAATTTCCCTTGTGTTTAGTGCAGGGTCACCAACAGTCCCTATATTAACAGGTTTTACGTAACATCTGATCTTCATTTTGATAGTCGTAGGCTCACACTGTTCATTTTGCACGCTTATGGATTTACAATGTATTATTTTTATGGTATGAATGGAAGAATTCTCTGTATCGACAAACGTGTCATTTGCCGCATGTGCCTTTTTTATTACAGGGTTGAACTCCTCAAGTACGTCTTGCCTAATTTGTTTCATCCTATCCTTGAAGCACTTAATCTCTTGCCTAAAGAATTCTTTAATCTCTAACTTTTGTCTTCTTTAACGCTTTTAATCTCTGGTAATAGTGTCTGCAAAAAATCGTGTCCTTATAGGCCCTAATACCGGAAGGATTAGAGACTGTCTTAGATTTTTTTAAGAGCTGTGGGTGCAAAACCTGACCTCTTAAACCACAGGAGCTGGCTATTGCTGCTAATTGCATTTCCAAAGCAAAATCCCCAATTGCACTTTTCTGTTCCATGTTCTACACTGAATAATTATTGTGATCATTCCTGTCAGGCATCATCTTGTTTTCCTCAGTTAAATCTGTATTATGAAAGAGTCCCTGTCCAATTGTCCCTTCTCTGTCATTAGAGCTGCAGCTGTAGCTTTTAACTTAGATCTTGTACCATTTGACATTTTAATGCAGTTGTAGGAAAGCAGCAAACAATAAAAGAAATGGCTTAGACGTAGAGCTACTAAAATCACTTCCTACAAATGTCAATGAAAATGGAAATCTGTTTAAATTACCACTGTAGAATTCACTGAATGAATGCAAATCAAAGCTTTTGATAATATAGCTATTAAATGAAATACCTACACTTTAGTGAAGGACACAAGGTACCATATACTATAAAAATCTCTGCCTGTCTAACCACATAACATTTCAAGATTCAAGAAGCACGAGTAACGTTAATGGGTGTATACCATTAGCAGCAGCAAAGATCAGCAACAAAGTAACTTATTCAAAGCACAATATGAAACTAAAAATGCATAAAATGAAAGTATCTCAGTTGCACTACAGTCTGTAGTATTTGAAAAGTTCACAACTGAGAATAATCACAAAATCGATAATCATAGTTACAGAGGATACGCAAAACTCCATTCCTGCTCAAACAAACCATAAAATGTTCTTCAGAAAAAATTATACATTGCTCACTGGTAAATATACAAAAGAAGCCGTGTTGCTGCAGTGACACTCACTGTATGATTACTTCAACTATTGTGTCACAAAAGCCTGAAAGCAATTACTAGATCAAAGCATTTGCGTGAGGTTGCGGAATAAATCTTAATCTGACTGTATAAATCAGCAGACTACTATATAATTACGCATCCTAGGAGAAAAGGTCGTCACGTGAAAGTTCAATGTTATACTTAAGCTTGTATTTAGGTCTAGTTGATGTGTGAGAAATGTGTAATCCTTATTTAGATATCGAGTTATATAAAGTCCAGTGTATGAAACAGAACTGTTTGAAACTTTAATTCTGGACGGAAATACGTGAAACTCACGCTAAACGATGCGAAATCCAGAATAGACGGTACTCAAACAATGCCTTATAAGTCGCTTTTATAATTCGTCCACGAACATTTGCTCCATATTTTTCCTCAAAAGATGTTATCACAGAATCCGTTTTTAAATAATGCTGCTTCCACTACACATTGGGTCAACTTCCATCTTTTTCAAACCAATTAGATCGAGAGACCGACACCCAACTTAGTGGAACAGAAAATAGCATGAAACCATTCAGCTTGATCTTTCCATTAAGCTTTGTGTATGCATGTTAACCAAGATCATCTCCCATACATGTCGACAATACATGAACCAAATTTATCAACGAATTAGATAACTAACTAGTTATATACATTTTAGCGACAGAAAATTTTTTCCTGAAAGTTATGTTAATTGCCTGTGCATGTGCTTTATTCAAGAATCCTTGCCTGATATACATATAGTGGAAATGGTTATCTAATAACATGGGTATCATATAACTTGCCTACAAGCTTGACAGTAAGGTTCTGATGTCATTTCAACCAACTGAACAAGCAAGTGAACAGTTAATCATAAATCTGGTATCAACTCATCAATCTTGGACATGTATCTAAATTTTTAAGAGTGTCTCAGGTAAATGAAATGACTTGCATTCAGTTTCTTAAGTTACACTATTTGCACAAAAATCTTAGGTTCCACATTACCTTAGCCTAAGTCAAATTCACTGGTATCATTAGAATTAAAAATAGTTGTCATTCCTGATGAGAAAACAGTAACTGGCAGAAGTAAAGCTGTGAGTACCGGACGTGAGTCGTGCTTCGGTAGCTCAGTTGGTAGAGCACTTGCCCGCGAAAGGCAAAGGTCCCGAGTTCGAGTCTCGGTCGGGCACACAGTTTTAATCTGCCAGGAAGTTTCATATCAGCGCACACTCCGCTGCAGAGTGAAAATCTCAATCCAGTAATATGTTAATTAAAGGTTTATTAACAGCCTTTAAGTTCTAGAAAATTGAAAGATCATGTATCAGCCACAGAGTAGTTGTATTACCTTTCAGTGAATTCCTCATAAATTCCTCATATAGTCCTAAGCAAAAATGTTTATTTTAAACGTATTTTGGTACTTGTTTCCATGTTACACAGTTAAGTGTTAAGTCAACGTTAAACCACGTACAAGAATATTATTGAGACAAATATCTTCCTTTACCCCTCATTGGCCACCTAAAATAATTATCCATAAAAATATCCAGTTACATCGTCACTAGTGAAATAACAGCATCGTCTACTCCTAAATGGCTCCTGAAATACTTATTCCTGAAACATCTCTTCACCTAGATATACATCATTGTTCAGTGCATATTATTCCTTCATTACTGCCCAGCAAAAGTACTATTTACATTTAGTATAATATCAACATCTCATTTTTTCACACAAATGCAAATACATCGTAAACACATTGTTACGGCGTAAAGTCAAGTGCTGGCACGCGTGTCGGGAACGAGAGAGCAGATACTGCTGTTGAAGAAGGCGCAACCAATTGCACGCTGATCGACCCTTCTCCTGGACGACAACGCGGCAGCAGCGGCCTCTATGCGAAGAGGACTTTAGCGTCGCGCCCGACTCGTCGCGACCCAGTCTAACAACAGTATGTGGATTAGACACATGTATAGCAGCGACTTAGGAATTGTATACACTGAAGGAGCTTCCCTTTTTTTTGCATGTCGCCCTTTTCTGGCGACATAGCTGTGTAATGTTCACAGTTAAGTATTGTCATTCGAGGAGTGACGTTTCACAACACGGCAAGTCCATTCACGGTCAAAAATTAGTTTGAAGTCAATTTCTACTTTACAAGGTGTGCTACATCTAGCTATGGTGTTGTTCTCGTTCAAAACGATATTTTTAACAGTTTAAATCAGGTGCAATATTTGACGTTCGGTTCAAAGTGCAGTAAGTCCGTCATTCAAATTCGTTCAAATCGCTATAAGTCCATTTACTGCCGATTGCTGATGAAAGTTTATTCAGTAAGCGAAATAAAAACTGTGGCGCCAAGACAGAATGTGTTTTAAAACTTCACTATAATATATCTGTTGTATAAAGGTGGATAGATCACGTAACTAATGAGGAGGTATTGAATAGGATTGGGGAGAAGAGAAGTTTGTGGCACAACTTGACTAGAAGAAGGGATCGGTTGCTAGGACATGTCTTGAGGCATAAAGGGATCGCCAGTTTAGTATTTGAGGGCATTGTGGAGGGTAAAAATCGTAGAGGAAGACCAAGAGATGAATACACTAAGCAGATTCTGAAGGATGTAGGTTGCAGTAGGTACTGGGAGATGAAGAAGTTTGCACAGGATAGAGTAGCATGGAGAGCTGCATCAAACCAGTCTCAGGACTGAAGACAACAACAACATTCCCATTCCACTTATTATTGTAGCCAGCGCATTGTCACATGAAACAGATTGGTAGGCCAGTATTTTGTCTATGTGGGACCTTACTGTTCGTGAAAAATATGACTGATGTGGAATGAGCTGAGCTTGTAGGGGACCACTCCTCTGGATCTAGCAAGCGGCAGAAGAGCGCTGTGAAAAGGAAGATTGAGGAAATGGAGAGGGAAGATATTTTAAAAGACCATTTTTTGTGAGATAGTATACTGAATTGGTTTTACTACACATACTAACTACGAGTTTCGCTTTAATTTCTGTACAGGAATCCACTTAAACATATAATATTTAACGCTTTCAGTTAAGTGTGATATGGACCCTGAAATGTTGTAGTTTGAGCCTCCTTCTGGGCACAAAGAGGGAAGATTCAAATGCTGAACCATCCCTGTATACCACCTAATCAGGATGAACGTCTACAGACACTTAAACAAACTACAGTAGGACAGTATTCTGTAATCATTTATGGTTGTCTTCAGCCCGAAACGACGACGTCCTCGGCAAGAGTGTGGAAAACTGAAGACTCATATTACAAAGTTTCAGGTGAGAGAAGACAGCATGTAAGTTCCTGTGTGTTCTGTTTGGTAAAGGAACAACTCAACTTAATAGCATTGCTTAATCGGTGGTTGATGGTAACGTCATTTGTGAAAAAAAGAGGAGGAGTTGGCAGAAGAAAACAAAACTTTGCAAAGAAAGGTAGTGTGATACAATTCATCCCAAATTTGAAGTCTAGAGAAATTCATTCTAGCAGACAAAAATGCAAAAGGCTGTATCTGTATTCAGACTTAAATATCACAAAACGTTTTGATGTGTATAATGAAAGTGTTCCTGACTCCTTAAATGTAAAAAAATGTGGTTCTTCAGCAAAATACTCTCTAAAACATTTAATTTTGGGTTTAGTTATCCTTCAGTAGATATTTACAGTCACTGCAATAGAATGATACATGAAATAAAGCTAAGTAAAGAGTTGGCCAAAAGAAAGAGCTCGAGCAGAGCTTGCTGCTCACAAAGTGAAAGCTAAACAGTTTTACAAAATTATGAAAGAGAATCTGCCCGTCGCTTGTCTTTATGCTTTGATCTGCAGCAAGTCCAGCTCCTGCCAAAACTGTCTATTGGTGATGCTTATTACGCAGGGGAACTGCCGTATTAAGCTCTCTGTATTACAGATATTGGCAATAAATCTCCAAACTTTTATTGCTGGGCTGAAGGTCGGGCTGATAGAGGCTAAAATGCAGTAGCTTCAGCCTTAATAGACTCAGTGAGTAAGCACAGATACCAATAAAACACTTCAGCAATAATACTGTTTTGCGATGGCTGCGCTGGACAAAACAGGAACGTCCATGTGCTTCATTCTCTCTACTGGCGGCTGTTAAGAAAATCTCCAGACTCAGTAAAGGAGTTACACACTACATTTACAGCGCGGGGTCACTCCTATTTATCTGCAGGCCGACTTTTTGGTATTATGGTAAAAAAGCCTTCGCAAGCCATCTGAAATACTGGCTCCTGAACAATATCACAGGATTTATTAGAAAGTTGGCAATGTTCGAACAGTGGGAAGGGCCAGATGTTCTGAACTTCAAGGACCTCTGCCAAAATTTGAGTAAGCCAGTGGCGGGAAAGTGACATGAAAGCGTTATTTCAAAAGGAAACTGAGGATGGAGTCCTCTTATTGTTTGAACGGTCCATCGAGAAGTTATATGACCTTGCCAAAAAGAGGTGTAGGAACAGATCAGATCGGTCACCAGATTGCTATCAGTGTGGTACATCCAATAAATTCCGAATAAAGGAAGAATTTATTTGACCATCTGAAACCATGGTTTGCTAACAGATGGAATGAAGATTATTTGTTAAAATTTTTTCTTTACATACTTCAAAGAGATTGTGCGGTAGCTATTGTGTGAGACGAAGCTGAAGATGTAGTGTGTGATTGCTTAGAAGAGGAACCAGGATATCAAATTCTTTGAAAAGAGAATGAAAGAGTAATACCCAGTAAATTTTGAAAATTACTTTTTAATTAAATCATGGGAAAACTGAAATGACGTTTTTGACTTTTTTTCTAATATCTCGTTAAAATTAATTTTACAATTAATTTAAAATAATGGATTATGTAAGGTGTGAAAGTAATTATTAATACCTTCAATTTAACTGCTTACAAATATTTTAGATAATTTTGACAAAAACAATGTGTATTGTAATTTGCAAGTTCGATAAAAAATGTAACATTATTCTTTAACAGTGTTTGAAAATGGTATGCTTAATTTCAATTTTAAGTGATTGATTACAGAATATAGCATTTGTAAATTACTTACAAATGGCCCTATATAAACAGTTACAGTAATCAACCATTCAATCAAAAGACTAGTTTTGATTGTTTTCTTTCAACAACAACTAGACACTTGTTCCTGCTTCATTTGTGTTGTGTCTTATTTAAGTAATAAAAGACAAAGATTGGATTATATCTTTTATTATGTAAATTTCTTTCAGAACACATTATGTCCATTACGATGGTGGAAAACGAGAAAAGTCCATAGATCTCTAAAATTCTGTTGGGAACACTGCCTTTGAATAAAGAGCAAAATTTGTTTCACACATTCCATTCTTCTAACTTCCTGAAGTTTAATAAAGTCTCATACACAAATCCTGATTTACTCCACAACTTTAAGTAATATTCGTTTCTGCCTCTCCTGTAAAATTTTAATTTGTGGACTAATTGCGTTTTGAAAAGGTACTCATGTTTACTTTCCGTAATAAAACTCATTAATAAGATTAATTTGAATGTTGTCTAGCGATCCGAGAAAACAGGTTTCCTAGACACCCCACTTTCGACGACTAGGCAGGATTTAACATTTGACGACGAGAAGGACTAGTGATCCCATAGTGGCAACGCAGGGCACCGCTGCCACAGGGTTTTCTTTCGTGTTTTGCATGCTCCTTAATTCTACTTCGTCTTTTTCGTTGCAGGAGTGAGTTTATCTGCTTTAACAGTATCTCTTATAGTGGTTTTGCTAATCAGTGTGGGCGTTGGAGGTATTTTCTTTGCTTGTGCGCTAATTTTTGTTGCTTGAAGTGTCTGCTTATTGCATCGGTCTCTTCCTAAATGAACTGCCGACCTCTCCTTCCCCCTGCTCAGGCCCTCAGCTTCAAGCAATAGATGCAAAGCAGCTAACACAGATGTTTCAGTTTCAGCTCCAGAAAATTGCTAAATCCATTACAGCAACTCTTGACGAGTCACACAACTAATACAGTACAACAGACAACCATTTTAGTTCCGAGTGACATATCGCCTTTCCGTCAGTTTAACGAAAAGATGAGAAGTGACTTGAGTGCTTGCAACAGTAAGAAGCCTAAGTAATTGCTTACAATGTACCAGGTACTGTGAAACTACATTACGGTAGGAAGTGCAGTGTTTCGCCTCATTCAGAAATGGTTCCCCATCACTACCCCAAGTGAACGTTCCTATGATCCGGTTGTTGATTCGCTAACTACACTACTGGCCATTAAAATTGCCCTATATAAACAGTTACAGTAATCAACCATTCAATCGAAAGACTAGTTCTGACTGTTTTCTTTCAACAACAACTGGACACTTGTTCCTGCTTCATTTGTGTTGTGTATTATTTATGTAATAAAAGACAAAGATTAGATTCTTGTTTTTTATTGTAAGTTTGTTCCAGAACACATTATATCCATTAGGCTGGCGCAAAACGATAAAAGTCCATAGATTTCAAAAATTCTGTTGGGAACACTGCCTTTAAATAAAGAGCGAAATTTGTGCAACTCATTCCATTCTTCAAACTTATTAAAGTATCATTCACAAATCCTAATTTACTCCACAACTTTGCCTAATATTCATTTCTGCCTCTCCTGTTATATTTTTATTTGTGGATTAATCGCGTTTTGAAAAGTTACTCATCGTTTACTTTTCGTAATAAAACTCATTAATAAGATTTATTTTAATGTTGTCTAGCGATCCGAGAAAGCACAAGATGACGTGCTACAAACGCGAAATTTAACCGACAGTAAGAAGATGCTGTGATATGCAAATGATTAGCTTTTTAGAGCATTCACACAAGCTAGGTGCCGGGGGCGACACCTACAACGTGCTGACATGACGAATGCTTCCAACCGATTTCTCATACACAAACAGCAGTTGACCGGCGTTGGCTGGTGAAACGTTGTTTTTGATGCCTCGTGTAAGGAGGAGAAATGAGTAACATCACGTTTGCGACTTTGATAAATCAGGATTGTAGCCTATCGCGATTGCGGTTTATCGTATCGCGACATTGCTGCTCGCGTTGGTAGAGATCCAATGACTGTTAGCAGAATATGGAATCGGTGGGTTGAGGAGGGGAATACGGAACGCCGTGCTGGATCCCAACGGCCTCGTATCGCTAGCAGTCGAGATGATAGACATCTTAACCGCGTGGCTGTAACGGATCGTGCAGCCACGTCTCGATCCCTGAGTCAACAGATGGGGACGTTTGCAAGAAAACAACCATCTGCACGAACAGTTCGACGACGTTTGCAGCAGCATGGACTATACGCTCGGAGACCGTGGCTGCGGTTACCCTTGACGTTGCATCACAGAGAGGAGCGCCGCTCGTTGTGGCCGAGCAATTCTAGGCTCCTCTGTCGTCCGCTACTCACGCGCGATCCATTAGGCAGTGACAGCCCGCTTGCGTGATGTAACGTAAACAGTTCCCTACACAGGCGAACGGAATTGAGACATGCCCTCGGTGCTATTCACAGCACTAACACCACGACAGCAGGTCCAGACAAGCACAGTGTTACATTTGTTGCAAGAAAATCCGTATGTTTGCAATGGAACAAACATAAGAATTCCGCCCAGTCACAAAAATCAATGCAACGTATTCAAAGCCTGCTGCACACATTAGCAAAACTAACAAGCGAACAGTTTCGTCAGTTCTACGCCAGTCCAACACAACTTTTGGTTCACTTGCATATTGGTGAAAAACATGTGGAATTTCAGCTGGACACGGGTGCCTCTGTTACATTGCTGAATCGTAATATATATGAAATGTTAGGCTCCCCAGCCCTGTCTAAAACTAGCACGCATCTGACGGCTTATAACGTAAAAGACCTTCCCGTTCTCGGTAAACGCAATTTCCCTGCCATACGCGAACTGTGATTTTCACTGTGCTACAATCATGTGATTGCGAATACACAATTGGCCTTGATTCATTGGATTTGGTTGACTTTAAAATTCTGAACAATGTGTTGTCAGTGACTGTGTTCAATGCTAAAGACAGTGTAGCTAGCTTGCTGTAAGAATTACTTGAATTCTTTTGTGAAGGCTTAGGCAAGGCTAATAATTTAGTTGCACGTATGACAATGAAAGACAATGGTAAGCCGAAATTTTGAGGGGCCAGATCTGTCCTCATTGCGTTATGGGATAAAGTCGCTGAACTTAAAGAATTTCAAGGCAGCGGAGCTATTGCGTCCATGCAAGTTAGTCATTGGGCAAGTCCACTAGTTTTGTTCCAAAAGCCTGCAGATCACATTCGCCTCTGTGTTGACTTTAAGTCTACAGTCAACCCACAAACTGTAAATGATACTTATCTGTTGCCACATCCAGAGGTTCCCATTTGTAACAACAACAACGCTGTACTACTGGACATATAAGTAATTTTTTTCCATCAGTTTTTTTCGATAAACTAGTGTAACTGATGTTCTGATTTCATTTGTTTTTTGTTTCATGCCATTGTGTTAAGAAAACTGTAAACAAGTTTCAATGTGAAGATTAATGTTTATGTCAAATGTCAAGCAATATTGTAATAGAATTGAAATGTAACGAACATTGAAACTGTTGTAAGATGTTTAAAATTGTAACTGTTGGTGTGGTCCATACGTAGGCAATGTGTTAAGATATGTAGAATGCAAAACCTCTGGTGAATAACCTGTCTGTAAGGGAGCGGTAAAAGGTGGATGGCAGGCGAGCGCGGGAAAATGCGCACGGGCGCTGTACGGCACAACGGGCTGGGCAGCAGTAGTTGGAGTTTGGCACTGGTCTGAGCAACACCTTCTGGAGCGAGGAGGCTCTCCTGGAAGACTAGCTTCACTGAGCCTCGGGTATGCTGTTCCAACGCCCACACAGTGTGGCAAAAGTCCATAGGCACTAAATGGAAGAGTATTGCGACGCTAAGAAGAATTAAAGTGCCGATACGTCAAGAGCCATAGCTGTGATTGTATGTGTGCTCTGTGCCTCGCCACCTCGCCGCTTGCCGACTGCCGCATCGATACAAGCAGGTTGAAATTTTTAGTACTGTATTTGTGTGGACCAAAAAGTGAACTCTTCAATAATAACCTAAATATTACCAGAACTTTCCCTTCATTTAATTATCCTCACTACTAACCTAGACAGGGTCCTTTCCAAATGTTGTGCAATCTGAGTGTCCCGAAATGAAAAATTAAATTTTGTGTTAATAATAATTACTTGCAGACCTAACTATGTTAGAATGGTGTTTAAAAAACTGCTTTGTTAATGAACCAGTAACTGAATAATGAAGGTCTAACGAAGTTGAAAGATAACTTTAATATTGATATAGTAATGAAGTTTAATTATTTCGAGATAGATATATAAAGGTATTTAAATGAGAAGTAAATAAGATAAAAAGAGTAGTAACTCATATACTGGAAATCTTGAACGCATGATAATTTCAGTAATCAATTTTTTTAAATATAGTGATCTTAACAGTTTCAGGGTCCCCCCCCCCCCCCCCTTTTATTCATTTGAATTCTGAAGCGTTCCACATTGGTGTGACCAGCAAAAGTTAAAGTCAATATATAAGTCAAAATTTATCAGTGTTTTATCTTTATCAAAACTGGCACTTTGTGTGTAGCTCGAAAGTGCTATTTCTAGGGTAATCTATGCCCGGTTTTAATCAGATAAATAGACAGTACGAAGTTTTATAGTATACATTATAGTACAGTGTTATGTATTCATGGTTTTTCCATGTCACTACAGAACGTGAAACTATCAGTTCAATAGATTTTCAGGTTCTAAAATTCTACTAAATTATGCAGTGTTACTTCTTGTTGCTTTGCACGAATATCTGCCAACTTGTACAGGGAAGAAACTCAGTGAATGCCTAATTAGGCTGGCGACCGTATTACTAACAAATTGGTAGCATATTCTGTGCTGCTTTTTGTCCGTCCTGACGTGTAGTTGCATTTCAAACTTACATGACGTGTCATTGTTATTACAGAGTGGGTGTAAGTCTGATTTGCCACCATTCAGGTACACGCGGTCGATATCTGTACGAAGACCCATTCTCATAAGGTGAAGTCCATTCACTTACCAGTACAGGCTTTAAGGAGTATTGTGTGCCCCACGCGCACGTTACACATTGACAGATTAGGCGTTGGTCGCTACTTTTCCAAAAGTGACTTGCGCGACGCATATCTACAGTTCGGCTTCAGAAGTCGTTTAACATCTGAAAATTCTATATTCTCCTTTCTTTGTGAGGTACTGGGTGGGTTAAACAAAAGGTTTCCAAGACTAGGTATATATTTTGATTTAAATAAAGCGCTTCATTTTGGTAATCATTGGGACCACTCCTGTTCCTTATTTATATAAATGATATGACCTCTAGTATTATTGGTAACTCTAAAATATTTATGTTTGTTTGTGACACTAGCTTGGTAGTAAAGGATGTTATGTGCAACATTGGCTCAGTTTCAAATAGTGCACTTCGTGACCTAAGTTGATAGCTTGTAGAAAATAAACTAATTCTAAATCACACCAAGGCCCAGCTTTTACAGTTTCTAACACAAAATTCAACAAAACTTGACGTTTTAATTTCACAGAATGGGCATATGATTAGTGAAACTGAACAGTTCAAATTTCTAGGCGCTGAGATAGATAGTAAACTGACGTGGGAAGCCCACGCTTAGAATCGTGTTCAGAGACTTAATGCTGCCATTATTGCTATTCTAAAGGTATATGAAGTGAGTGATCATTCTACACGAAAATTAGTCTAATTTGCTTATTTTCATTCTCTTATGTCGTACAGTTTTATATTTTGGGGTAACTCTTCCCTCTTCCCATTCTAAAAGGATTTTTTTGGGTCAGAAACGGGCGGTTGGTGCAATAAGTGGTGTAAGTTCATGAACCTCTTTTCGACTCCTGTTCACGAGTCTGGGTATTTTGACATTGGTCTCTCTATATATGTATTCCTTACTGTCATTTATTGTTAACAGTATTAGCTTATTCCCAAGAATAAGCAACTTTCAGTCAGTTAACACTTGGCCGAAATCAAACCTGCATTTGGACTGGACTTCCTTACCTCTTGTGCAGAAAGGTGTGCAGAATACTGCTGCAGTCATTTTCAATAAGCTACCACTCGAAATCAAAAATCTTAGCAGTAATCCACGCTCCTTCAATTCTAAACTGAAGAGTTTCCTCATGGTACCCCTTCTGTTCTCTCAAGGAGTTCCTTGAAAAATTAAGCTGATTCTTGTTGATAGTGTTTACTTAAACTTATGGATTGACTTTTTTCATACTCATAAACATTTTATTTTTATCTGTTATTAATTTTGTGTTATAATTTTGTGTACTGGCACGTTCCAATACCTTCGAGATTTGCTCTTCAATTTGGTCCTATGGAACATGACGTAAATAATAAGTAAGTAAATAAAGAATCTTAAAAAGTGTGTGTTGTGAACACTCATTTGGGCTCGTTTGAATATTTGCATTTGCCTTTTGGCAGTGCTTCCGTACCGGCCATTTTCCAACGGTATCTGGAACAGTTGACTGCTCAAGTACCAAACCGTTCAAACTATTTAGATGATGTTATCGTAGCACTTGAAGAACACATTGCATATTGTGCGCTTTGTTTCACATGTAGTCTGATTCAGGAATGAAGCGTAGACAGAACAACTGTGATTTTTGAAACCTGAGGTGCAGTATCTTGGTCAAGTCATAAACAAACAAGGTGTACATCCTCCTCAGTCACATTTGTTAGTCATAAAAGACCTGCCATGTCCTCGTAAATGTCACAAAATTGCGGTCAGGTTTAGGAAAAATTAACTATTGTATTCGGTTCACACCGAATGCTGCGTAAATCGCTGCACCATTGGATCGTTTGCGTTGCAAGAACGTCCCCTGTCTTTGGACAGCTGAGTGCCAAGATACTTTTCAAAAACTTAAAGATGCATTGCTAAGTGATCGATGCTTGGTTCACTTTCATCCTAACAAACCAGTTGTGTTGCCATTTAACGCTCCCTCTTACGGAAACGGAGCCGTGCTTTCGCACAGATTTGATGATAAAGGCAGGACTATTGCTTTTGCATGAAAAGTGTTGTCCAAAGCCCAGTGTAACTATTCCCAAATAGAGAAAGAAGCATTGGCTATTGTGTATGGTGTCAGCAAATTCCACCAGTATTTGCATGGCCAAAAATTCTACAATACTGCCTATTAAAATTGCTACACCAAGAAGAAATGCCGATGATAAACGGGTATTCATTGGACATATATATTATACTAGAATTGGCATGGGATTACATTTTCACACAGTTTGGGTATATAGATCCTGAGAAATCAGTGCCCAGAACTACCACCTCTGGCCGTAATAACAGCCGTGATACGTCTCGGCATTCATTCAAACAAAGCTTATATGGGTTGTACAGCTACACCTGCCCATGCAGCTTCAACACGATACCATAGTTCATCAAAAGTAGTGACTGGCGTATTGTGACGAGCCAGTTGCTCGCCCACCATTGTGAGATATTTCAATTGGTGAGAGATCTGCAGAATGTGCTGACCAGGGCAGCAGTCGAACATTTTCTGTATCCAGAAAGGCCGGTACGGGATTTGCAACATGCGGTCCCGAATTATCCTGCTGAAATGTAGGGTATCGCAGGGATAGAATGAAGGGTAGAGCCACGGGTCGTAACACATCGGAAATTTAACGTCCACTGTTCAAAGAGCCGTCAATGCGAACAAGCGGTAACCGAGACATGTAACCAATGGCACACCATACCTTGACGCCGGGTGATAAGCCAGTTTGGCGATGAAGAATACACGGTTCCAATGTACGTTCACCACGATGCCGCCAAACACAGATGCGTCCATCATGATGCTGTAAACAGAACCTGCATTCATCCGAAAAAAATGACGTTTTGCCATTCGTGCACCCAAGTTTGTCGTTGAGTACACCATCCATCGATAAACCGCAATCGCAATAGGCTACAATCCGACCATTATCAAAGTCGGAAACGTAATGGTACGCATTTCTCCTCCTTACACGCGGCATCACAACAACGTTTCACCAGGCAACGCCCGTCAAATGCTGTTTGTGTATGAGAAATCGGTTGGAAACTTTCCTCATGTCAGCATGTTGTAGGTGTCGGCACCGGCGTCAACCTTGTGTGAATGCTCTGAAAAGATTATCATTTGCATATCACCGCCTCTTCCTCCTGTCGGTAAAATTTCCGCTCCGCGTCTGTAGCACATCATCGTCGCGGTGTAGCAATTTCAATGGCCAGTAGTGTATTTATTAACGGATCTCAAGCCATTGCTTTGCTTGTTTCATTCGATTAATCCTGTTCCTGTAAGAACTGCCCAAAAATTGTAAAGATGAGCTTTGTTTTGGTCACAATACTATCACGAGATTGTATCGCCCGACAGCTAATCATGCAAATGCGGAGGCACTTTCACGTCTTCCGATTGGCCCTGATACACACTTTGACGCTTCTACAGCATCTTGTTGTCACATCGATGCTCGAAATTCTGAATTGCTCCAATTCTTTCCTCTGAACTATAGGATAATGGCACTTCGGCATAGCCTCGCTATACAGCAAGGTGTGATTCTTGTTCCAAATGACGGTGTACAGTCACCGGTTTTGACCACAAAACTTTGCAAAAAGCGGTGTTTCAATTACTGCACCGAGGATACGGGGAGATTGTCCATACGAAACAGTTGGCTCATCGACACTGTACTTGGCGGTATATGGACATCCAAATACGACCGATGACGTCACAGTTTGACGTATGTGCGTAAAACAGTCTGCTCCGCCACAAAAATTCTCGGCTTGGCCTAAATCACAGTCACCATGGCAGAGTGTGTACATAGATTTCGCAGCATCTTTTTGGAACGCTCGTTGGTTGATTGTGATAGATTCGTATAGCAAGCTTCCTTTTAATGTGCCACTGTACTTGATAGCGTCACGTAGCACATTTCAGATGCTGTCATCGTTTCTTTGCCTCGAAGTTTAACTGAAGTAATAATGCCACACAGAGGCCCTCCTTTCACGTCAAATGAATTTGAAACATTCTGTGAACGCAATGGCATACAGCATCGAAGTAGTGCACTGTTCCATTTATAGTCCAACGATGAAGCGGAACGTTTTGTCAGAACCTTCAAGCAGCAGATGGCAAAAGTTCACGCCGCACACACCAGGGATTAAGCACTGCAACTCTTTCTCGCCGTCTATCGTTCGCATCCACGAGATGGGCCATCGCCGGCTGAATTGCTTCACGGCCGCTCCACCCTCCTCAGCTTCCGGCACCAAAGGAAGGCCACAAGTATCGCTTGGCGTGAGGCGAGATCCTTTGTCGACTTGGCGCTACCATGTGCGTCATTTCAGGCCCAGACGGACTACAACGCCGACATCACAATCAAATTCGCCACTGTCATGCGCACAGCAGTCCTTCTGTGCCCCTTCCTCCAGATTCACGGATCCCAAGAACAGTGCGGCCATAGCAGCCTCCAGAGCAGCCTCCAGAGGGTGTCATCACGACACCGCAGGACGACTCCATGGATACAGGGCCCTAATCTCCTCCTCCTCTCGTCCTTTCGAGCTGGACCCGCCCACACCATAGCAGACGACGGCTTCTGGTTATGGAACTCAGTAGGTGGATGCGTACTCTTCTGGTTGTTTTCTGAGGCACGTTTCCCTGGCGAAGGCCAGATGCAGGGGTTCAACCGGAAGCTTAATATCTCATGCAGCCTCAGCTTCCGGTCCAGAGCAGCGTCCAGGAACCTGCCTCCCGTTGTCGAGCTTCTTATACAGCGTCCGTCCGTCACTTTTTGGGGGGAGGGATGGGGGAGGGAGGAATGTTACTGCATAAAGTCAAGCACCGTCACGCCAGGAACGTGAGAGCAGAGAAGGCTGTGAAGAAGATTGCACCCTGATCGACCCCTCTCGATTACGGCATACGAGACAGCAGCGGCCTCTATACGAAGAGGACATAAGTGCCATGCACGACTCGTCGCGATTCAGTCGAATAGCAGTATCAAGTTTAGGCACCGCTATAGCAGCAACTTAGGAATTGTGTATACTGAAGATGCTTGTTTGTTTATTTTGTATATCACCCTCTGCTTGCGACATATCTGTGCAATATTCAAAGTTAAGTATTGTCATTTACATTTCGTAATAAAACTCTTTAATACTCTCTAATACTATTTGTTTGGATGTTATCTAGCAACTCGAGAAAGCATGTTTCCTAAACACCCCACATTCGACGACTAAGCAGGTTTCAGACCTTTTTTTTTATATAACTGTCATACTTACCATTTCTCCTTCATTCTTTACATTGTGTCCTATTTCCCACAATATACAGATTCAGCTGCAATAGCCAATTAATATCTCTTATTACAAATAGTCAACAGCTGAGAATTGTTAGCTTCATATTCTTATGGTACCAGATATGTTGACAAAGAATACAGAATGCGACTGTAAGATCTACTCTATCGACTTCGTAAGCATCGTCTACATTGTCTACTACCACATTATAATTTCAGAAACTGCCCATTTGCTCAAAAATACTTGATTTATGACCAATAACTTCACTATCAGGTGGTGATTTTGATGAAGATAAAAATTACAAACCGTGATGTCTTCTTATGTCTCGTAACCAAGTCCTTGCAAACAGTTTAAACTGCAACTCGGTGGGGAAACCGGGTGATTGAAATTTCCTGAGAGGGTCTTCACACAATGAAAAACGCCTTTGTTTTAATGATGTCCATCCCAAATGCTGTATTATGTCAGTTACACTCTCTCCTGTGTTTCACGATAATACAGAATGTGCTGCCCTACATTGAACTTTCTCCACGTACTCCGTTAATCCTATCTGGTAAGAATACCAGGCCGCACAGCAGTATTTCAAAAGAGGAAGGACGAGTGTAGTGAGAACAATCTCTTTAGTAGATCTGTTACATTTTCTAAGTGTTTAGCCAATAAAACACCGTCTATGGTTCACCTTCCGCACAACATTTTCTACATGTTATTTCCAATTTATGCAACGGCCTTGCCGCATTGGATACACTGGTTCCCGTCAGATCACCGAAGTTATGCGCTGTCGGGCGTGGCCGGCACTTGGATGGGTGACATCCGGGCCTCCATGCGCTTTTGCCATTTCTCGGCGTGCACTCAGCCAATTGAGGAGCTGCTCAATCGAACAGTAGCGGCTCCGGTCAAAGAAGACCAATATAACGACCAGGAGAGCGGTGAGCTGATCACACACCCCTCCAATCCGCATCCTCATCTGAGGTTGGCTCGGAGGTCGGATGGTACCGTTGGGCGACTTGTTGCCTGAACACGGAGTGAATTTCCAATTTCAGTTGTTCGTAGTTGTAAGGCCCTACGTATTTAGTTGCATTTACGGCCTTTCACTGATTTATCGTGTAACTGAAGTTTAGCGGATTCCTTCTGGCACTCAAGTGGATGACCTCGCACTTTTCATAATTTAGGGGCAATTGCCAATTTTCGCACCACACAGATGTCTTTCGTAAACCGGTTTGGATTTTGTTTTGACCTTATGATGACTTTACTAGACGATAAACGACAGCATCATCTGGAGACAACCTAAGATGACTTCTCAGATTGTCTCCTAAATCGTTTATGTAGATAAGGAACAGCAAGGGGCTCATAACATGACCCTGGAGAATGGCAGAAATCACTTCTGTTTTTCTCGATGACTTTCGTTCATTTACTGTGAACTGTGGACTCTCTGACAGGTAATCACGAATCCAGTTACATAACTGGAACGGTATTCCATTACCACGCAATTTCACTAGAAGCCTCTTCCGTTGTGCAGTGTTAAAACTCTTTCGGAAATCTATAAATAGGGAATACTTTTACATGGTATTATGTAAGTAGCAAGAGCAAAGATCAATAACAAAATAACTTTTTCTCAGTACAATATAACACTAAAAATGCATAAAATGAGAGAATCTCACTTACACTACAGCCTGTAATATTTCAAAAGTTCACAATGCAGAATAAAATACTTTTCACAAAATCCATGTTCAAGATTACACAAAACTCTATACCTGCACAAACCACCCACCGTTGTTCTTCAGAAAATTTGTCTGTATTGTTCACTGGTAAATATGCACAACAAATTGCGTCACTGTAATGACATACAGTGCATGAGTCCTTCAATAGTTGCGTCACAAAGTCTGAATGCTATTGCTAGATCAAAGTATGTATATGTAGTCGCAGAACAAGTCTTTATCTGACTACAGAAATCAGTAGACTACCATATAAATACGTTTGCTAGCAGGAAAGGTCGACAGGGGAAGGTTTAGTGTTACAGTAACATTGGTGTTTGTAATGGTCCATCTGATTACTGAAAACTGTGTAAAAGTGGTATTGATTTCCAATAATGCAAGTTTAGTGCACGGCAACAGAAGTGCGTGAAAACTTACTTTCGAACGGAAATACCAGGGTTGGAACTTAAATAGTGGCAACTATTTATTCACAACTGGTAGAAGAGAGTTACATGTTTTCACCTGTTACTGTGCTTCAAAGTAGACACCAGTGTTGTGTAGAATCTGTTGACAGCGATGTGGAAGGCGTAGTAGAGACCGTTCTGTTCATAGTGCGAATGGAGCGGTCTACTGCCTGTCGAATCTATGGAATAGTTCTGAAGCGAAGTGGTTCCTTCATCTTCGGAATCAAATCATAGTCACAAGGACTGCCCTGTTCCATCGACCGAACATGGCAGACACGGCTTGCGGTGTATGCACCCGCGTATTGTTATGCAAAATGATGGATGAGTTGCGCAGAAAGTGTCTCAGCTTCTTCCGCAAAGCTGGTAGCAGGTGATGCTCCAAAGACGAACAGTAATACTGTGCATTGACGATCTGCCGAGGAGGAACGTAATGCGTTAGAATAACACCATTACAGTCGCACACGAGAATCACCATAACTTTAAACCGCTCCGTTCGCACCAACAACAGATTAGGGTCTGCTAACCGTATACTACGCCTTCCATATCGCTGGCAACGGTTTCTACACGACGGTGGTGACTACTTTGAAGGACAGTAGCAGGTGCAAACATATAACTCTTTTTCATCTATTGTGAAGAAATAGTTGCCACTATTTCTGTTCAAACCCTCGTATGTGGAGTTCACACTTCACGATTCGAAATCCACACTAGCCGGTACATCAAATAATAATTGAGTGAAATTTGCGTATGATATCGGACTGCAAATCATAATGGCTCAGATAAAAATGTTGGCCCTGAATATTACTGACCTTTATCTTTAGTATTGCAATCAATTCGCTGTATCAGAACTGTAATTGTAATCACACAGCAAATGCACATAAAAATTATCGAAGCTGAATTTCAGACAAAAGTGCTTGAAAATCCACAATATAGCATCTCATTCAAAACTTTAACTAGTATTAAGCGTCTGAACTTGAAACGTCCCCTTCGAACAATTTATACACGACTGTGCTTAAACTGACACACAATAGTTTTTAGCGCAACGCAATCTGACTTTCAATAATCCCTACAAAAGAATGGCCCTGACTAACATTAACCTATATGTTTCACAAATCACTTACCTCACAAAAATCTTCGTTACTCGAACTACTGCAATACAGCAAGCGCCACTACTGCCAGCTAACTAAAAGATTCAAGCTACGGAAGTCACTAACTACTGATAGGCACAGTTAGCAAATGAAAGATTTTAATAGGGAACAAACAATGTATTTACCTTTATAGTCATAATATATATATCAGTTCATGACACCAATTCTTACAAATTTCAAAACTCCGCCATCTCTCTCCCCACGTCCACCACTGCTGGCGGCTCACCTCCAACTGCGCAACGCTACGCGCTGTTAGCATCCAGCTGCCGCAGCTCAACACTACAATGGCAGACAACAACGCAAACTAAACACAGACTGCGCACAGCACAGCCAGTGGTTTTCATACAGAGCGCTACGTGGCGGGGCCGTTACCAATATAAAATCCTAAACAGTCTACTTACATAGCCCCCATGCTCCGCGCAAAAAAGTTTACAAATTGTTTTGGGCAGTGGCCAGTACAGATTTGAAATTTTTTTTCATAATTACAATGACAAAGAAATGAAATGCACACACTTATCGATACAATGTTGGTCAAAAGCTAAAATTTTCTCACAGTCCATAAAGACAGTCCTAATCATTCATCAAAGTAAAATTGCAGTGTTTTTCTCAAAGTCTGAGTAGTAGAAGAAAATGCACACGGAAGTAGTGGATTTCCATGCAGTCTTGAAGAAGTAGTGTTGTCCCTCCAACGAAAGACAGTGCTGACTCTTGACATGCAGACAGGTAATGGGCCACAACAGAGCAAACCCACAGAAGAGTCAGTCGAAGTTTTAAAGAATATTGGTAGGTAGGTCTTCACAGAATAGTCCTGGTAGAGATTACGGTATTGGTGGGCCACCAGAGGTGCAGACCCACTGCAGTCCTTGTAGAAATTATGGTATTGGTGGGTCATCAAAGGTGTAGACCCACTGTAGTCCTTGTAGAGATGGCCAGCAGCCATCTGTTTGACTGTGCAGGCGCACAATCACCATTGAAGAGTCTTGCGTATAATATAGCAAGTCCATAACCACCACTTGTGCACTCACAAAAATTGTTTTTGAAATTTCCTTAGAACCAGTAACGCTGTTATCCAGTCCCTTACTGAATTATTAACGCACGTGCAAACACTATCAGCCCCTACTTCTCACATATTGTCCATATACTATGACCAACAGGAACATGTGCAGTGAAATGTAATTTACAAGTTACTTAATTTGATGAACTGGTGTCAATTACAATTTTATAACATGAGAATACAATAACAAAGGCACAAAATATATCATTAAAGAACATAATAGCACAGATAACATTTGCAGTAATACAGGCTTTACAAAAGAATCGAAATAACAAATACATCAGTGTTACAGGAATTGTGACAGGAGCACATACATAAAAAATTAGAATACATTTCGAAACATGAACTTCACACATGAGCATTAAAACAAAATAGAATAAATAATGCCTAAACATCTTTACAAAGTAAATAACATACTATTGATGCAAATTATACTTGAGGATAACAGTATTCCTCATCATAGTGAATGTAGCTTAGTATTAGAACAGAAAAATATCTATGAAACTGTACACAGAGACAGGAAGAAAATAAATACACAAGGGTACACAAACATATAGTGGGATAACACAAGGAAAGGACAGGGTTTGTTTTACTGCAGTATTTTGCAAACAAAACTTTCTTTACTGCTTGGAGATCTCCATTCGTTCTTCATTATTTCCAAAAAGGCCTATCTACATATGCTTTCTGTACTTTCCTCATATAACCTCTCAGTGCATTTCTTCACATTCATCGCAACTCATTCTCTTATATAGGCTACCCCCTCTTAAGCTAACTTAAATATACTGAGCTCAGATGCTTAACTAAGGGACGAGGCAATGCAGCAGCACAAAACAATTAATACAAACAGCAATGACCCAAAAAAATGCAAAGCAAGCAGCAGTAAATGTAACAACTCATATCTAAACATGGAAAATCCCACAAGCAGAAAAAATAGTATAATAAAGACAACAATGCAGATAAGGGAAAGTTATAATCACATCTTAATGTCTATGTAATTAAAGTGGTGCACCACAACGTATTCTATTAAATAAATTACCAAGTACTTGAAAAGAAAATTATGTACACAGTTCCTGTTACTAGTCCCTTCTTATTGTTCTTTCCTTTCCTAGTGCTCCTTTTTTTTTTTAAGAATGTGGATCATAAAATTATTATTTAACAGATCTGTTAACAGAAAGTTTTCACATTAGCAAATGCATTTCATTTTATTTTATAAAACCAATGCTGTAACACAGCTGGAAAACAGATATCAAATGAAATAAGCAATTATGCAAAGCAAAGAATAAAAACATCATTCAATAGCTATGTGGCATTTCATAAGTCAGTAGAAGTTCTCTCAACTCTCGTAGAAAGACACTCGTTAATCAGGTGTGCTGATGTAAGAATGTTTCCAAGTAATGAGCATGTCGTATTTGCGACGCTTTCAACAAAGAAATGTCAATATCGAGGATAATGGCTTCCCTTTTTTTTTACCTGTGCCTCTGAAAGGCACACACTAATGGCTTGTTTCCTGGTGGCTGTCGCCCAGCTGGGTGCCCACGACGCATTACGCGCAGGTGGTCTCTTAACTGTGTTACCGAAATATTTACGACACCAGTTTCCGCTACAGTAGCAGTCTCATATAAACAATTTCACAGGTCAAGAACTTGCGTTACAAATCTATAGAAACAAAATCCTGTAAATATAACAGTGTCCAAAGAATTTTCGGTTGCATTGTGGTACATTCACGCATTTACACACATATCATCTCTTAAAGTACGATTCTTGGTTTCCAACTACCTTTTTCACAAACCAGAGTCCCTAACCACTACTCATTATTCCTTACCTTATTATAGATATACATATTCGTCCATACTTCTTCAATATTTCATCATAACAAATACGTAGCATAATCAAATTCCTCACATAGCATCAGCTTATTGATCATAAACATGCCACAACAGCATTATACACATCGTCATCCTAATAATATCATAACACCTCAGTCAAATTCTCAAAATCGTCGTAGCTTCCTACAATAATTTCAAAACCTAAAAAAATTCTCTGCTCATGTCAAAAGTGTCATCTACCTCAAACGTACTTTAAAAATCATGATCCCACACCAAATATGTCATTCAAAGCTCTCATAGTATCACAATGGTTCCGAAAAAATGTGAACAGTTCACAAAGTACAGACAAAATACAATTTCGTAAGTGTGAAGTTATCCAACGGTGAAATTACGTAAACATCTGTCACTAATGAAGTAAAATAAACGTTTGTCTCTCTCAGTTAAATGATCAGATAGCTGTGTAATTAATGTGTTAGAGAAATATGGTACCGATGTGTAAAGTTGTATAAGCAAATACCATATTAGCTAGGGCTCCTTGTGCTTGCCACACACATGGTACACAAAGTAAGCGTCACCCCCCTCAGGATTAATGTAATTATATCCTCAGGTGTTACAGATTACAGCAATGGAATGAAATTATCACGGAAAACTTTCTTTGTAATTCAAATATGTTGAAAAATAAATGGTTTAATGTGTGTCCTGTAGCGCTAAATGTGCGTCTTGCTGTAAGACAATCTCTGTGGAAGTGTCGTAGTAATCGTCCTCCGAAAGCTAAGTTCTGCAGAAGTCAATGTACTTACCTCATGATAAACGAAATTGAAATGCTTTGCGTATAGATATCGTAGTTATTACTCTTATTGCCGTGATGAAGTAAGTACTGTACTGTACGTATAGTTGTGCTACAGAAAAGGCTGTCTCATTGTAGCTATACCACAAACGATACTACTAAAACATATTTTACTTTCCAGAAAAATTCAGAAAAACCGTGCAGATATAAAACAGATACAGTGCAAAAGCAACATTGTAAATTGTCACACATTAGTAGCGTCGTGATAAAATCGTGTAGCTGTCACAGAAACCAAACGCTAAGTCATCTTTAATCTCAGAGAAAGTACTTCAAATAAAGAATGCCTTTTCAACTGAACCAAAATGTTGCATTAAAACCTCATTAACAGTATATGTTCTAAGTATGTCAGCCTTATAGTCGTTACATAATCGTGCAACAAACAAGCAAGAATGTACAAATAACAACAATGTGTCGTCTGTCCACTATAACCATGCATTCGTAATTTATGTTTAAAAATATTCCCTAGGTTCTAGACTGGATAGTTACCTTCAAAACATTGTTGCATGTTAACAGTTTCTCAGTGTGACAAAGTATACTAGAAATGTGAAGTGAAATGTTTTATGGTAAAGACAAAGTTAAAAAGCAGATTATATTTCAATAAACGGTTTTACATGTGAAATATGGTGTAAACCTTTACTCTTCCTAGTACGCAGAGTTTCAACTTGAACGCAATTATCATGTGGTATACGTCGGTAAATAAATACTGGAATTTTTCTCAAGGTTAGCGTCTATGTTATTCTTCTCTGAGCCAGCCGGCGCACGCGGCTGCCTGCGGTGCGAGTCATTGTCTGTCTCTTTGTTGGCGCGCGCCGTTATTGGGATTAGGAGACCTAACTTCTACAAATTCACCTTGACGAGAAGGCTCTGCCCTGTTTGAAGCTCGCCAGTTCTGATGGAATTCCGGTCTGTCATTATGATTATATCGTCTGTCGTCATGTCGGTAGTTCCTGTAATTTCTTGTTTGTCGGTCATGTGGTGGAGAATTTCTCCCTGAATTATCACTCCGCGGTAGACCCTTGGGTCTGAAGTTTTTCTGTCTCCCTTGATAATAATAGTTCTGGTTGCCATATTGTCTGTTTCTATGATTGTCTCTGTCATGTTCATTACTACGGAAATACGATCTTTCTCTGTAACTATTACTCTGCCAGTGGTTGTCATACGGTTGATGTCTGTTTTGGTCACGATTTGTGTTGTGAGAATAGCCTTGTCGTGTCCAGTTGTTATTTCTTTCATCTCGGAATTGCGACGGATATGACCTGTAATTGTTGTGTTTCTGTTTTTGCGTTCCGCAATTGTCAGTGTCAATTTCAAGTACTTGTAAGAGTCGCTGAAAAGCTTCAGTGTCGTCTTTGCAACGTCCTACCAAAATAATGTGTCGTAAATGTTCAGGCAATTTGATTAAGCACATGCCGATGAGTTCTGAGGGGCTGTATGGGTTAGAAAGATACTAATTCTTATGCAACATGTCTTCAAAATATTTCATAGGACTGGAAAATTCAGATTGTTGGAAATGTTTCATCATCATGATGCCATGTTTTACTCGGTCTTGTGTGGCTTGGGACCAATATGCTGAGAGGAAGGCATGGTAAAATTTTCCTTCACTGTGGCAATCGTGAATGATCGATCGCATTCTTACAGCTGGTTCATTCTCTAAGTAGCCACACGTAAATTCTAATCTGTGCTCTAGTGACCAGTTGGAAGGAAAACAATGAGAGAATTGATGGAGCCACGCTTGTGGATGAATGTCGTTGCCAGAATTCTTAAATGTTTTGAATTTACGTGTAGTAATGAACAGCTTATAGTCAAAATCATCGTGTCGGCGGGTCGCATATCGGTCATTGTTACGTCGTTTCGGCGGTTCCATCTCAAAATTCGGTGTACTTTGCCAATTTCTTTCATAATCTCCAAAGTGCCCTGTGTTGTTATTTTGTGGCAGTTCCGTATTTTTATGTCCCTCTTCCCGTATTGGAGTGCGAGTGTCTTCTGAAATACATAATTCTTGTATTACCTGTGTCAACTGATCTTGTACTTCCCGGATTTCTCTTTGGTGTTGCGTATTAATTTGATTCTGATTTTGTTTGAATTTCCTAATTTGTTCGAACTCTTCTGTGTCATTAAAGACTACCGGTTTTGTGTCATTCAGATTATCATCTACCTTCGTAGATAAATTATTTAGCTGATCCGAAAGTTCAACTACTTTCTCTGATAATGAACTAATGTCCTCCATGTGTCTTACTGAACCAATTTTCAGAGTATCTACTGTGTACTTTAAGTTTTCTTGAGTTTTTGCAAGTTGCATAACCGAATCGGTAGATGCAACTGAGTCAATTTTAGCTTGCAAGGTCTCATGATTTTCATGAACAATAGTTTGCAGTTCTTTTATGGCTGCTTCGTGATTCTGTAATGCATTTTCATGCCGCGAAAAAATAGGTTGGAAATGCTCACAAATTTGTGTTTTTACGTCATTACAGACTTTTGACATTTCGATTCAATGTTATGTAACTCATTAGTTAAATCTTCACGTGTTTGTTCAAGCGTGGTGTCTAACGTTTGAAGCTTTTGTTCCATTGTGTCTAACTTTTGAAGCTTTTGTCCCATTTGTTACACTAATTGTAATAACAATGCACTGGTGTCTGAAACATGTTCCTTAGTGCTATTCGGCAATGCATTTGCACCGGCAATATTCGCAGTTTGAAAAACAGAAAATGTGTCTTGACTTATTTGAGAAAACGGCGAGGACGCAAAACCTGAATCTACAGTATTTGCAATGTTGTGTCCTGTCATTTCGGAATCCTGAGGCGAGCTGTTGCCGACCGATCGATCGATAACGCTTCCCTGTTCACTAATTGTTTCACTGCCTACACCATTATTTGCAACCTGCTCCATTTCCCTATGCACATTTACCAAGTTACTACTTTGAACATTAGTTAATTCATTACATGGTGGCGCTAACACACTGCTTTCGTCTTCACTGTCATTTCTCAGTTTACTTTGGAGCCTAATATTACGTTTTTCACACGCCATTATTGTCACAATATTTCACACGACAACACAAAAAAGAACAATTTGAAAAGCAAAAATAAGAGAACACATTAACATATCACTGAAAATGATATCTAGTTAATTGCAAGCGCAGCTGCGAAATACTTTGTGCAAAACTACATGCATGCCAAAACTATTTTGCTGTACAACAATGAAAGACTGCAACTACAAAGGAAATTCTCTCTATGATTACGCGCTAGCAATAAACAAAAGCTACACTAATTACACAAACTACAAGGAAAAAAATCAGAAGATTCCAGTGAGGTATCCTCGGCTAAGGGTCGACATATGAAACGTCCTCTTAGAACAATTTATACACGACTGTGCTTAAACTGACACACAATAGTTTTTGGCGCAACGCAATCTGACTTTCAATAATCCCTACAAAAGAATGGCCCTGACTAATATTAACCTATATGTTTCACAAATCACTTACCTCACAAAAATCTTCGTTACTCGAACTACTGCAATACAGCAAGCGCCACTACTGCCAGCTAACTAAAGGATTCAAACTACGGAAGTCACTAACTACTGATAGGCACAGTTAGTAAATGAAAGATTTTAATAGGGAACAAACAATGTATTTACCTTTATAGTCATAATATATATATATATCAGTTCATGACACCAATTCTTACAAATTTCAAAACTCCGCCATCTCTCTCCCCACGTCCACCACTGCTGGCGGCTCACCTCCAACTGCGCAACGCTACGCGCTGTTAGCATCCAGCTGCCGCAGCTCAACACTACAATGGCAGACAACAACGCAAACTAAACACAGACTGCGCACAGCACAGCCAGTGATTTTCATACAGAGCGCTACGTGGCAGGGCCGTTACCAATAAAAAATCCTAAACAGCCTACTTACAAACTGAAATGAAATTATTTTCACAGATACACTCTGACAATCACAGTACCTTGCGACGAATATGAACTTTGATGTTAGTCAAATTTATTGGGCGTTGCATTATAGAATTACTGCAGCGATCTTTAACCATACGCTATGTTCCAACAAAAAGAAGCTACACAGTTACAAATATTAAAAGTTGTGTTTTGTCGTTTTTTCGTTAATATTTGCTCAACATCTTGCCCTAAAACATATTATTACGAATCATTTATTAAACATTGCTCCCTCCATTACACGGCAGGTCAATTTCCATTCTTTTCAAACCAAATACGTTGCCAGACAGCCCAATATACACTGCCGCTTTCTTCAGGATGAATTGACCTCTGTGACCAACATCATTGACGTCAAACACAGTCTCACAAAGAATATGATTATATCGGTATTACAGAGGATGAGGATATTTGTAAAATTCGCAACTTGTTTCACATTTATGGTCAGAAGTTACTGAAAAGCATCATGACAAATAGGAGAGCCTCTTTTATAACATCCGTTGGAGAATAATAAAATGAATTCAAACATTGTGTATTATGTGGAAACAGTAATCTGACACTCTTACGTATGGCGGGAGGAAGTGAACTATGGCTCTGCATGGTACTGGTTGAGGTCAGACCTAAACTATTTCGTTTACAATTCTGCCAACCTCAGCAGGCAAATTCGCAGTTGGTAGCTACCAACGTTTTTTTGTACTCTGCTTTGATTTGGGTTGTGCATTGCTCACTGTTTTCTTGTTTTGAAATAAGTGAAGAGACTTATCCTCGACGATCACTATTCCCGATTTCGACTTTCACAAGACTAGAAGGGACCGGCAATCGCTTTCACCATACATCAGTTCTGCTTACGAAGAAGCACTGAACACAGACGGTCGCTGCCTGCCCTGTGAGAGGGAAACGTGGTTGTTTTCCCTCACTGCTCCTCACCCCTCGGGCACCCAGTGTTATAGTTTTGTTTATTCTTGCAGCAGACTGCCAACCCTTCCTTACACAGGACGAGTTAGCTAACGCTGACGTGGGGCTGTACGAGTTTTATAACATCACTTCATGTTGTTACAGAGCCACTGCCTCATGCGAAAGACAAAACAAATGCTATGCTACGGAAAGTCATATGCTCTCTGTCTCACAAGCGAAACTAGCGAGACACCGTATTGTATTTTGTCGTTTTCAGTTGAAACCCACATGTCGTGGGTTTTATATTATGAATTACACCCTGTGAGTATATGCTATTTCTATGCACCAGCACACCGAGGAACTCGGGAGAATGTGTCGTTGTTGGTTCAATTTGTCGTAATAAAATGACGGGGAACGTCATATTGACTGTTAGCGAATTTTCGTATTTAGTTATTTTCGTGTTATAACTCGCGTGTTATGAAAGTACACCATTCTAAGGTAATGGGAAATAATTCAAGATTCATCAAAAAAGCGTCGTTCTTAGTATTGTTCGTTGTCTCTGAATGCTAGTGATTAACCTATTGAGGAATTAAAGCCTTCAGAAAATCGTAATGTCGAAGTTTTACCCACCATTACTTTCAAATATTTGCTGGCGTAATAACTCTCGCGGATTACAGGCGTCATCCACGACATAGACGGTGCACGTGGACACCTTGAAAGGCGTATATCAATGATTTTAGGAGTGATTTATGTAAATCTAAATATAATATACTTAAAACCTAAATACAGTAAGCTATATACTACGTGATAAATGTTTTTCACAATTGTTCGTACATAGCAGCAGTACCTCTTTGATACCGGCCTACTTGCCATTGTCTCTGTGAATACTTGTATCAAGGATGCTTCACCCACTGTCCCTGCTGTCGAGACATCTTCGCGGGTACTAGGCGTGGTTAGGCCACCCTCTCCCCAAGGGGAGTGGCGGGTTCAGCGGCGTTCACGGCGCACGAGGCGGAGGGTCAATGTGGAGGCTGGCCGTGTGACGTCGCCCGCTCTGCTTGTGAGTGGACATGTGGCCGTTCCTTCTGCAAGGTCCGAGCAGGCACACGGGGGCAGGGGTTTATTAGTTATTGGGAGCTCCAACGTTAGGCGGGTGATGGAGCCCCTTAGGGAAATAGCGGAAAGGTCGGGGAGAAGGCCAGTGTTCACTCTGTCTGCTTGTCGGGGGGTCTCATCAGAGATGTGGAGGAGGCCCTACCGGCGGCGATAGAGAGCACTGGGTGCACCCGACTGCAAATTGTTGCTCATGTCGGAACCAATGACTGCTGCCGTCTGGGTTCAGAGGTCATCCTCAGTTCGTACAGGCGGTTGGCGGAGTTGGTGAAGACGGAAAGCCTCGCTCGCGGGGTGGAATCAGAGCTAACTATTTGTAGTTTCATCCCAGAACCGATCGCGGTCCTCTGGTTTGGAGCCGAGTGGAAGGCTTAAACAAGAGGCTCAGACGATTCTGCGGAGAGCTAGGGTGCAAATTTCTCGACCTCCGCTATCGGGTGGAGAAATGTAGGGTCCCCCTGAATAGGTCAGGTGTGCACTACACGCCGGAAGCCACTACGAGGGTAGCGGAGTACATGTGGAGAGCACATGGGGTTTTTTTAGGTTAGAGAATTCCCTCCCTAGGCCCGACAAGACGCCTCCTGAGACGCGGCAAGGCAGGAGTAGGCAAAATGCAACAGGGAATAACAATATTAATGTGCTAATAGTAAACTGCAGGAGCGTCTATAGAAAGGTCCCAGAACTGCTCTCATTAATAAACGGTCACAACGCCCATATAGTAGTATGGACAGAAAGTTGGCTGAAACAACATGTAAACAGTAATGAAATCCTAAACTCAGATTGGAATGTATACCGCAGAGACAGGCTGGACAGTGACGGGGGAGGCGTGTTTATAGCGATAAGAAGTGCAATAGTATCGAAGGAAATTGACGGAGATTCGAATTGTGAAATGATTTGGGTGAAGGTCACGGTTAAAGCAGGCTCAGACGTGGTAATTGGATGTCTCTATAGGCTCCCGGGCTCAGCAGCTGTTGTGGCTCAGCACCTGAAGTATAATTTGGAAAATATTTCGAGTAGATTTCCCCACCATGTTATAGTTCTGGGTGGAGATTTTAATTTGCCGGATATAGACTGGGAGACTCAAACGTTCATAACGGGTGGCACGGACAAAGAATCCAGTGAAATATTTTTAAGTGCTTTATCTGAAAACTATATTGAGCAGTTAAACAGAGAACCGACTCGTGGCGATTACATATTAGACCTTCTGGTGACAAACAGACCCGAACTATTTGAATCAGTTAATGCAGAACAGGGAATCAGCGATGATAAACCGGTTACTGCATCGATGATTTCAGCCGTAAATAGAAATATTAAAAAAGTTAGGAAGATTTTTCTGTTTAGCAAAAGTGACAAAAAGCAGATATCAGAGTACTTGATGGCTCAACACAAAAGTTTTGTCTCAAGTACAGATAGTGTTGAGGATCAGTGGACAAAGATCAAAACCATAGTACAATATGCGTTAGTTGAGTATGTGCCAAGCAAGATCGTAAGAGATGGAAAAGAGCCACCGTGGTACAACAACCGGGTTAGAAAATTGCTGCGGAAGCAAAGGGAACTTCACAGCAAACATAAACATAGCCAAAGCCTTGCACACAAACAAAAATTACGCAAAGCGAAATGTAGTGTGAGGAGGGCTATGTGAGAGGCGTTCAATGAATTCGAAAGTAAAGTTCTATGTACTGACTTGGCAGAAAATCGTAAGAAACTTTGGTCCTATGTCAAAGCGGTTGGTGGATCAAAACAAAATGTCCAGACACTCTGTAACCAAAATGGTACTGAAACAGAGGATGACAGACTAAAGGCCGAAATACTAAATGTCTTCTTCCAAAGCTGTTTCACAGAGGAAGACTGCACTGTGCTTCCTTCTCTAGATTGTCGCACAGTTGACAAAATGGTAGATATCGAATAGACGACAGAGGGATAGAGAAACAATTAAAATCGCTCAAAAAAGGAAAGGCCGCTGGTCCTGATTGTATACGAGTTCGATTTTACACAGAGTACGCGAAGGAACTTGCCCCCCTTCTTGCAGCGGTGTACCGTAGGTCTCTAGAAGAGCGAAGCGCTCCAAAGGATTGGAAAAGGGCACAGGTCATCCCCGTTTTCAAGAAGGGACGTCGAACAGATGTGCAGAACTATAGACCTATATCTCTAACGTCGATTAGTTGTAGAATTTTGGAACACGTATTATGTTCGAGTATAATGTCTCTTCTGGAGACTAGAAATCTACTCTGTAGGAATCAGCATGGGTTTCGAAAAAGACGGTCGTGTGAAACCCAGCTCGCGCTATTCGTCCACGAGTCTCAGAGGGCCTTAGACACGGGTTCACAGGTAGATGCCGTGTTTCTCGACTTCCGCAAGGCGTTTGACACAGTTCCCCACAGTCGTTTAATGAACATAGTAAGAGCATACGGACTATCAGACCAATTGTGTGATTGGATTGAGGAGTTTCTAGATAACAGAACGCACCATGTCATTCTCAATGGAGAGAATTCTTCCGAAGTAAGAGTACCGCAGGGGAGTGTCATAGGACCGTTGTTATTCACAATATACATAAATGACCTGGTGGATGACATCGGAAGTTCACTGAGGCTTTTTGCAGATGATGCTGTGGTGTATCCAGAGGTTGCAACAATGGAAAATTGTACTGAAATGCAGGAGGATCTGCAGCGAATTGACGCATGGTGCACGGAATGGCAATTGAATCAAATGTAGACAAGTGTAATGTGATGCGAATACTTAGAAAGATAGGTCCCTTATCATTTAGCTACAAAATAGCAGGTCAGCATCTGGTAGCAGTTAATTCCATAAATTATCTGGGAGTACGCATTAGGAGGGATTTAAAATGGAATGATCATATAAAGTTGATCGTCGGTAAAGCAGATGCTACACTGAGATTCATTGGAAGAATCCTAAGGAAATGCAATCCGACAACAAAGGACGTAGGTTACAGTACGCTTGTTCGCCCACTGCTTGAATACTGCTCAGCAGTGTGGGATCCGCACCAGATAGGGTTGACAGAAGAGATAGAGAAGATCCAACGGAGAGCAGCGTGCTTCGTTACAGGATCATTTAGTAATCGTGAAAGCGGTACGGAGATGATAGATAAACTCCAGTGGAAGACTCTGCAGAAGAGACGCTCAGTACGGGCTTTTGTTAAAGCTCCGAAAACATACCTTCACCGAAGAGTGTAGCAGTATATTGCTCCCTCCTACGTATATCTCGCGAAGAGACCATGAGGATAAAATCAGAGCGATTAGAGCCCACACAGAAGCATACCGACAATCCTTCCTTCCACGTACAATACGAGATTGGAATAGAAGGGAGAACCGATAGAGGTACTCAGGGTACCCTCCGCCACACATCGTCAGGTGGCTTGCGGAGTATGGATGTAGATGTAGATGTAGATGTAGATGAAGGATACTATCAAACCTCAGACGTCTCAGTCAGGTTTCACTAATTCATATGTAGTATGATTCAAGTGCGTTGCCCTTTGAGTTATCTCACGAATCTCACAAACTCATTCCCAAACGTTTGAGAGCCAATGAAAGCTCTGATATGTATAACATCTGTTTCTGTAGTATTCCTTTCCCTAGAAAAGATATCATGAACTTCATCAATGTAAATATTAGTATATGTTGAAACAATGGGTATTATATTTTCAGCCAAAAATAACATAGTATTACCTATTTCTGTATTTGCAATAGGAGCTTCGTTTCTGCGTCCAGTTAAATGAGTAATAATATTACAAGATCTTATTCCAACATTAGTAGGATATTTACTTTTTCTCCATTTGGCTATTCCATCTTTTCCTAAAAGAAATACGTCCTCTTGAATTACCTCTGCCTGTGATACTTGTTCATAATTTATTGACACTTGTTGCCCTACCCCTGAATCGTGATCACTTTCATGTACACAATCCTAACTCGGCAATATCACTCTCAGGATCTTCATCACTCAGCTCACAGAACTATTCCAGGATCTCCGCTGAACTCTTTCTTAGCCTTTTTAGTGTTTATTTTTTCTATTATTTTCCGCAAACTATGAGCACAGAGAATATTAAGTTATCTTGGTTAAGTATCCTAGGTTAAAAGCAAGTGATTGTAATTAGTTTTGATATGCCTAAAATAACTACACGCATTAAAGTTGGACTGAATCTAGGAAGTCCGCAGCTCGTGGTCGTGCGGTAGCGTTCTCGCTTCCCGCGCCCAGGTTCCCGGGTTCGATTCCCGGCGGGGTCAGGGATTTTCTCTGCCTCGTGATGACTGGGTGTTGTGTGATGTCCTTAGTTTAGTTAGGTTTAAGCGGTTCTATGTTCTAGGGGACTGATGACCACAGATGTTAGGTCCCATAGTGATCAGAGCCATTTTTGAATCTAGGAAAACTGTAAAGCAACAGATCCATACTTTGTTTCAGATTGTGACTATGGTGTTTACATGGATGACCGGTGTTCTCCGAGCTATAATTATGTTCGGTAAACAGTGCACCCCTGTTTAACTAAAGACCAATGATGGCTGAAACTAACAACTGGAAACAACGGAAAGGTACTGAAAATAGGGCGGACTCAGTTCAGGCCACTCAGACAAAATAGAGCAGTAAATTCATGTGGATGATTAGAGTCATCCGACGAGCAGCAGAGTATTAGTGTTAGAACCGATACTGCTGCATCTATCAAATGAATATTTGAAACTGAAGATGATACCCGACTCTAGGAAAATGGAGGAAGTCATATCACTTCATAAAAAGGGAATTAGATATACTTATGGAAATTACGGAAGAATATGTCAGTTGAACACTATCTACAAATTATATGCACGAATAATCACCGAAAGTTTCCAGAATGAGATTTCTACTCTGCAGCGGAATGTGCGCTGATATGAAACTTCCTGGCAGATTAAAACTCTCTGCCCGGCCGAGACTCGAAATCGGGACCTTTGCCTTTCGCGGGCAAGTGCTCTACCATCTTTTTTTTATTATTTTTTTTAAATCTCATTTTTTCCTCTATTGTTCGTTGCATCTGCTCAGGCCGGACGTCGTAAGACATCCGTTTAAGTTCGTTGTTGATCGATTAGCTCAGTTTTTTTTTTTATTACAGAAGGCTGCTGACCATCTGACCGAACACGCTGAGCTACCGTGCCGACTGTAAAATCTGAGCCACCAAAACACGACTCACGCCCGGTAATCACAGCTTTACTTCTGCCAGTACCTCCTCTCCTACCTTCCAAACTTACAGAAGCTCGGCTTCTGGAACCATCCCCCAGGCTGTGGCTAAGCCATGTCTCTGCAATATCCTTTCTTTCAGGAGTGCTAGTTCTGCAAGGTTCGCAGGAGAGCTTTTGTAAAGTTTGGATGGTAGGAGACGAGGTACTGGCAGAAGTAAAGCTGTGAGTACCAGGTGTGAGTCGTGCTTCGTTAGCTCAGATGGTAGAGCACTTGCACGCGAAAGGCAAAGGTCCCGAGTTCGAGTCTCGGTCGAGCACACAGTTTTAATCTGGCAGGAAGTTTCATATCAGCGCACACTCAGCTGCAGAGTGGAAATCTCATTCTGGAAACATCTCACAGGCTGTGGCTAAGCCATGTCTCCGCAATATCCTTTCTTTCAGGAGTGCTAGTTCTGCAAGTTTCGCAGGAGAGCTTCTGTAATGTTTGGAAGATAGGACACGAGGTACTGGCAGAAGTACAGCTGTGAGTTACGGGTGTGAGTCGTGCTTCGTTAGCTCAGATGGTAGAGCACTTGCCCGCGAAAGGCAAAGGTCCCGAGTTCGAGTCTCGGTCGGGCACACAGTTTTAATCTGCCAGGAAGTTTCATATCAGCGCACACTCAGCTGCAGAGTGGAAATCTCATTCTGGAAACATCCACCAGGCTCTGGCTAAGCCATGTCTCCGCAATATCCTTTCTTTCAGGAGTGCTAGTTCTGTAAGGTTCACTGGAGAGCTTCTGTAAAGTTTGGAAGGTAGGAGACGAGGTACTGGCAGAAGTAAAGCTGTGAGTACCGGGCGTGAGTCGTGCTTCGGTAGCTCAGAAGGTAGAACACTTGCCCGCGAAAGGCAAAGGTCCCGAGTTCGAGTCTCGGTCGGGCACACAGTTTTAATCTGCCAGGAAGTTTCAATCACCGAAAGAGTGAAAAGAGTGGCTGATGTTTGTTATCGGAAGAACAAGTTGGTTCCAGGAAAGGACGATCATGCAGTGACAGTATTCCAGTAGCGCGGCGGATAACTGAAAAGAGATGAGAACATAATGTGGGGACTCATACTGCATGTGTAGCTTATGAAAAGACCCTCAGCAGAGTCAATAGGTACATGCTGTGGAAAGACGAGGTTATCCAAAATAACGAAATTATAATTAACCGCCCGCATCTCGTGGTCGTGCGGTAGCGATCTCGCTTCCCACGCTCCGGTTCCCGGGTTCGATTCCCGGTGGGATCGGAGATTTTCTCTGCCTCGTGATGGCTGGGTGTTGTGTGATGTACTTAGGTTAGTTAGGTTTAAGTAGTTTTAAGTTGTAGGGGACTGATGACCATAGATGTTAAATCCCATAGTGCTCAGAGCCATTTGAACCATTTTAATTAACCCACACAAAGATATATCAAACTAATAGCGTTTATACAGGAGTACCAAGAGGGTGAGACTATCAACCTCTTTCGACTATTAACATATATATTTTGACAACATTATTAGACAATGGAAGCAAGAAGTTAAACGAAGAATAAAATTAATTCTTAGAAACACACATTTAAATACTATTCCCTTTGGTAATGATTAAATCATTGTATAAAACTGGAGGATGATTTACGATTTGCTCTGTGTCGTTTGGGCTCAACATGCCAACTCTGTAAAGCGTAAATATCATAAAATAAATCGAAAATAATGATAAGTGAAAACATGAAATGAACAGGTATCTCACTATAAGCTGTTAGTATGTGATGTAAGTTATGAATATGATAACGACGTCTCCAATAAGTTAAATAAAACATTAGCCAATAAAATCAAGAAAAAATAGTAGACTAAACTCTACAAAGTAATGGCAACACCTATCCTCACATACAGAACTGAGACTTGGGTGATAACTATCAATGACCAAAGAAGGATATAAGCAGCTGAAATGAAATTTTTTAGGGAAGAAGAACGACATAGTGTAAGACATCATATCAAGAATTCTGAAATTTAGAAGGAATTAAATATTTTTTCTATGATTAAGAGAACTGAAAACAAGATAACAAAATGGGTGAAGCATATTGAAATAAAGGGACCAGAAAGTACATTCAGACATGTAACAGATTATAGACCATTAGCAAACACAGCAACATAACTTAATCATAATTAACACTTGGCTCAAGAATCGTGAAAGAAGGCTGTACACATGGAAGAAGCCTGGAGATACCGGACGGTTTCACAAAGATTATATAATGGTAAGACAGAGATTTAGGAACCAGGTTTTAAATTGTGCTACAGAAATGCAGTAAATGAACAGGTAAAAAGGAATACAAACGTCTCAAAAATGAGATCGACAGGAAGTGCAAAATGACTAAGCAGGGATGGCTAGAGGACAAATGTAAAGATGTACAGACATATATCACTAGGGGTAAGACAGATACTGCCTACAGGAAAATTAAAGCGACCTTTGGAGAAAAAAGTACCACTTGCATGAATATCGAGAGCTCAGATGGAAACCCAGTTCTAATCAAAGAACGGAAAGAAGGAAGGTGGAAGGGGTATAGAGAGGATCTATACAAGGGCGATGTACTTGAGGACAATATTATGGAAATGGCAGAGGATGTAGATGAAGATGAAACGGGAGATATGATGCTGCGTGAAGAGTTTGACAGAGCACTGAAAGACCTAAGTCGAAAAAAGATCTGGGAGTAGACAACATTCCATTAGAACTACTGAAAACCTAGGGAAAGCCAGCCCTAACAAAACTCTGCCATCTGGTGAGCAGGATGTATGAGACAGGCGAAATACCCTCATACTTCAAGAAGAATATAATAATTCTAATTCCATAGAAAGTGGATGTGAAAATTACCGTACTATAAGTTTAATAAGCTACAGCTGCAGAATACTAACACGAATTCTTTACAGACGAATGGAAAAACTGGTAGAAGCCGACCTCGGGAAAGATTAGTTTGGATTCCGTAGAGATAATGGAACACGTGAGGCAATACGAACCTCACTGCTTATCTTAGAAAATAGGTTAAGGAAAGGCAAACCTACGTGTCTAGCATTAGCTTAGACTTACGTGACTTAGAGAAAGCTTTTGACAATGTTGTGGAATACGTTCTTTAATATTCTGAAGGTGGCAGGGGTAAAATACAGGGAGCGAAAGGCTATTTACAATTTATACAGAAACCAGATGGCAGTCATAAGAGTCGAGGGGCATGAAAGGGAAGCCGTGGTTGGGAAGGGAGTGAGACAGAGTTGTAGCCTAGCCCCGATGTTATCAATGTGTTTATTGAATAATCAGTAACGGAAACAAAAGAAAAATTCGGAGTTGGAATTAAAATTCAAGGAGAAGAAATAAAAACTTTGAGGTTCGTCGATGACATTGCAATTCTGTCAGAGACAGAAAAGGACCTCAAGGAACATCTGAACGGAATGGACAGTGTCTTGAAGAGAGGATATAACACGAATATCAACAAAAGCAAAACGACAATAATGGAATGTAGTCGAATTAAATCAGGTGATGCTGAGGGAATTAGATTACGAAATGAGACGGTTAAAGTAGTAAACGAGTTTTCCCATTTGGGGAGCAAAATAACAGATGATGCTCGGAGTAGACAGGATATAAAATGAAGACTGGCAATGGCAAGGAAAGCGTTTCTGAAGAAGAGAAATTTGTTAACATCTAGTATAGATTTAATTGTCAGGAAGTCGTTTTTGAAAGTATTTGTATGGAGTGTAGTCATGTATGGATGTGAAACGTGGACAATAACTAGGTCTGACTAGAAGAGAATAAAATCTTTCAAAATGTGGTGCTACAGAAGAATGTTGAAAATTAAATTGGTGTATCACAGACCTAATGAGTAGGTATTGAATAGAATTCGGGAGAAGAGAAATTTGTGGCACAACTTGACTACAAGAAAGGATCACTTGGTAGGACATATTCTGAGGCATCGAGGGATCACCAATTTAGTATTGGAGGGCAGCGAGGAGGGTAAAAATCGAAGAGGTAGACCAAGAGATGAATGCACTAAACAGATTCAGAAGGATGTAGGTTGCAGTAAGTACCGGGCAATGAAGAAGCTTGCACAGGATAGAGCAGCATGGAGACCTGCATCAAACCAGTCTCAGGACTGAAGACCACAACAACAACAACAGCAAACTGAGATATAGCAAGACCAAACGTGGCTTTTATGAAGACGAAACACTCTGTAATTCTGCTCCCTAAGGTAAAGAAGAAGAACAAGAAGATCTTAACATGAAACAAATGGTCATTTCTTGCAGAAGTTCGGCATAGCATACCTAGTGGACGGTCAAGTTAAGAAAAGACGTTTATCAGATTCGTGTGTTGGTGCATCCATTTTTTTATATCACCTTTGCGATTTCTTAAAGTTTGTTAGTTTTTCTCATTAAATTAATAGAACTAATTTCTGTAATAAAATTCAATTGTGCTTGCTCTCAGGGGTGAGTTTGTCTGACGTGAAGTTTTATGCTGAAGTCCTTACTGCCTGCTCATGGAGCTTTCTTCTGTTATAACATGATCTTAGATATTGAAGTTTTAATTTACATGTTACACAGGCAGGAGAACATAACAAGCGTATGGACAAAGAAGGAACTGTGCGACCTAATAGCGCCAACAAAGGAATTTTATTCACGCGCATTCTTAGAAACAAACTTTGTCGTTTGAAACCCAGATACAGCTCACAGTTGTTATTGGAGAGCACTACAGTCGCCAAGCCACGTTAAATAGCACGTCCCACGTGCCACAGAAGCTGTGTCTTGTGAGTTTCGATATCCCGCCCGCTTCCACGTAACGTTCCCTGCCTTGTCCCGTGTGAGGAAGGCTTTGTAGTGTGTGCGCTTCGGCATATAATGCAACACACATGCAAGCACAAAAAAATTGAAAAAGTATAAACATAGACAATGGATCACATGTTCACCTGCTGTCATTTTGTTGTACTACGCTGGCGCAAACTCTTACATTTCGATTGAAATTACTTTGAGACTGGCAGATGTCTGCGTTGGGGAGCAGGGTTACCAGTTCGTAAACAGAATTCTGCATACCATGTGATCTACAGCTGTGCGAGGACGAAAGAAAACTTCTTCATGTGGTCCACCATCGAAGTATTGTCAAATAGAATAAATATTCCTAGGAATGGGGGGGGGGGGGGTAGATTCTGGTACAAGTTGTGGGAAGGTGGAGTTCAACATAAGCCACTTCAGATATATAAATATTTATAATAAGCAAAACAATAGCTTGACAGTTTTGGAAAGTACATTATGTGATTTTTAGTGGTTGTGGGTACTATTTAAAACTTGCAAGCAATGTTGAAATAAACGACGAAAAAGATACTTTTACTCATATGATGAGCCTTGGTGACGGAATGTTCAATAGTGGTGGACATATGCCACTTTTGCAGTTAATTAAAAAACTAAATTAATTTTTAAATAACATTTTTGCATAATCTGTATTGAACAGCAAACATCACATGATCTGTATTCTTGTTCAAAATGAATAAAAACGTTTACAAACTTTTGCATGAGCTCTGAGTTACAAAACCACACAATTTTAACCCAAGTGTGTAGTACCCCATTACACACACCTTTTTATACGTGACATCTATATACGTATATTATGGACCTAGAGACTTAAAAAGGGTGGCAGAACAATCAACTACAATTTAAGTTTATGGACAGGTTAAACAACTACGTAATTACCGTGATTTCTATTGGTTATTACAGAACCTGACACAACCGTGTGCAGAAATTGCGCTGAAGTACAGTATGAACATGTTTGATTATACTATCACTGACAAAGGCTTTTTATAAGTACATGAAATAATGTCAATGAACTATGGTTGGCGGAGATTCAAGATGATGAACTCACAGGTAGAGATAGTACATTGCCAGCATGACTGATTCGTTTCCGCAATCTGACGGTAGTGATTCCATAAAATCTGAGTTTCTAATGCTATACATTGTAGAAGGGCGTATTTCTCCTGCTCATGAAAAAGTGTAATATTCACTGAGCTCAACGAGATCCATATTCGATGAAGCCGATGGCAGATCTTACCATTCGTAACTGCACCGTTGGGTTGGACACCAGTATTGCTGCTGTCTTGTAACGTGCGCTTGAATAAGCGCAACCGTTATATGTTGTTTCAGGATCTGACTCTGTCATATAAAATGCCTGTGAAACCTGACAAGCCACCTGGCGCAGCCTTTATATGTTGTTCCAGTTAGAGTTGCAAATGAGGCAACGACTGTTCACACTTACGTCGAAATCGAAGTCCGCGAGCTAAATTCGAAGTGTTTCTTGCCGAACCGATCGAAAAAGTCTTAGAAGCAGTTATCTAAGGACAAGGATAATTTTTGCTGGACCGTCCTCCCACAGGATAGTAGTAAAAACTGGCCGCAAATCCGACAGGAGAGCGTCCGCACCTTCTCAGTAATTCTCCAAAAAGCATTATGTCAGAGTAGTGTTTCCAACGAAATTCCCGTTTTTTCGTGTCGAGAGGACTACGTGACTTCGGAGAGAAATTTGTTTTGGCTGTTCCCTGTCATTGACCTAAAGAGGTCCTTCAGTCAACGTAACATCAGGTCTCCCCAAACCTCCTACGATTCCTGTCTGGTTTTTTCACTGTGACCAGGCTACAAGTACAAGGTGTCACACTCGAACCTCCTGATTTCAAAGACCCAGGAAAAAAAACCACTGTAGATACGGCAATGAAAAATCCACCACATTGTAGAGCATCTCAAAAAATTTATTTATCGCCGGCCACGGTGGTCGTGCGGTTCTGGCGCTGCAGTCCGGAACCGCGGGACTGCTACGGTCGCAGGTTCGAATCCTGTCTCGGGCATGGGAGTGTGTGATGTCCTTAGGTTAGTTAGGTTTAAGTAGTTCTAAGTTCTAGGGGACTTATGACCTAAGATGTTAAGTCCCATAGTGCTCAGAGCCAATTTATTTAGCATCAATACACCTCTACATGTAAAGCATTTGTAGCACGAAGAATATCGAATCTATATTCAATTTCTTGTCGAGTTCTTCGTAACATTTTCTCTGTTATTGTTGCAATCGTATTAGAGATACGATGACGCAACGTAGGAATCTTGTCCACTTCGGTCGCGTACGCGCGGTCCTTCACGAATCTCCACATGAAGAAATCAAGCGGCATAATGTCAGATGAACTTGGTGGCCAGGCAATGGGTCCTCCGCGTCCTATTCAACGGTTGGGAAATTTCCTATCCAGGAACTTCCGAACAGCCATTGACCAATGAGAGGGAACTTCATATTGTTAAAAAATGATGTTGGATTGCAAGTCTCATATGTGAGGGTACACAAGCTACTCCAACATGGCCCTATACTCTAGCCCATTCACTGTTTGTTCCGCAAAGAAGAGCGATCCACCAATCCTGTCGTACATTAGCCCGCACCCGACGTTTAGTTTAGGGCTATGACAACGTGCCGAGTTTGCAAACCCAAATCCGAACATTATGCCTATTAATCCTTCCTGATAGATGTAAGGTTGCCTCATCTGAGTATAAATATTTTTCCCGGAAGCTGGCATCCATATCAATAAGCTGCAGCATATTCTCAGCAAATTGTCATCGGCGTGGTTTGTCGTTCGGTGTCAGATGTTGCACAATTTGCACTTTGTAAGCACACATACGAAGACGCTGGTGAACTACACGATGCAATGTTGATCGAGGTACATCAAGTTCCCTAGATGCTTGACGAATTGACTTACATGCGCTTCTGAGGCACGTTTGTCTGATGTCCTCCACTGTCTCTTCTGAAACTCCGTAATGTGCACCACCAGAATGTTTCAGAACACTTCCTGTAGCCAGAAACTTCCTGTTACATTCCTTAATTGTTTTCACATCAGGTGGATCACAATCATACAAACGATGATAATTTCTTTGCACAGTAATCGGCGATTTTGTTTCTGCAAACCACACTCCCGCTTGCATGCGCTGCTGTGGAGTCGCCATTTTCACTTCATGCGACCATGCTGCACTCTGGCGACAGTACGTAGCACTTCTGACGCAGGAATATAAATTCTTTGAGATGATCTACAATGTGGAGAATTTTTGATTGTCGTATCTAGTGTGGTCTTTCTTTCCTGGGTCCTTTAAATCAGGAAGTTTGTGTGGGACACCCTGTATTTTGGGACGAGAAGGCTGCTTATTTTCTTTATAAATCCTCACTACTCTAGTGGCGTCTTCTGCTGAAGGCGTAGGGCCGTAATTGCCTTCCCAGAGATATTGTCTTCTCGGAGATATTGGCATCGGTGCATTGTCTTCCTATCAACAGACCGGTGCCGTGCTCCCAGTGTGTTGCTGCACAAAACCTTTTGCTGTCCGCTAGCCGACACATGTAACAGTTCCTTCGAACATTTCTTGGGACGTGAGAGCGACGCTCTGGCCATGTAGAATTTCGCTGCGGCGTGCTAAGGGCGGTTGCTTTTTGCCACATGGAAGCTGCGTTACTGCCGGTGGCGTACTGTCTTACCTCACCACAGATATTCCCCTAGATTCCACACAACAGCCGTCGGCGAACAGCTATCGTACATGAAGTTACCCTTTTTAATGCCTGTGTCAATGACGCCCTACAATCCAATTGGCTGTGCTGTCAGTCTACAAATTTGCCAGCCCATCCAATCAAACCTCTCAAAAAAGAACACTGCTACAAGTAATTGATGTATCAGCATTAAATGTTGGCAAGACAATAGCAAGAAGTGATTACGAAGGTAATCTTTAATAAAAGTAAAGGAATACCTTGTTTGAAAATCAAATTAATTAGATTTATTTTTGTGTTTATATATAAGGTGATTCGATGATGATGTTACAAATTTATCAGTTTGAGGTAAGAGTCTCTGTGTGTGCTGGAAACGAAAGAGTCGAAAACAATAAGCAAAACCCATTCACAAACCTTTGAGAGTGCGTACCGGTATTGTTGTTGCTAAGACTGTGGGGTAGGAAACTTTCAGAGGTGCCTGTATGGGCCACAGGAAGGAAAAAAGTGCAGTACATACAGGCTCTAAAATACCTACACGAGGAGGTATGAGCACTTGTTCATCCTCGTTACCATGAAGCACATGTCATCTATTGAACAAATGCTTATAGTTCTTAAGGTTTGCATTTTAGAGCGAATATAAAATGTCTAGTAAGACATTTTTTCTTGTTTTGTCCGTACAACTATCTCTGATAGTTTCCTTGTTAACAAATCAAATTAATTCGATTTACGCATCTGGATATATGATTTGCATATCAGATGTGGATAACGTGCAAGTCGAAGAAACCGACATTTCTAACGTCTTTCATTACTTCCCGCTTGCAGTTTACATTTTATGAGGTCCGTCACAGACTTCTGTGTTTATAAATTTTATGAGGTTTGTGATTGACCTCATTGTGTTACAGACTGAAAGAAAATTTGAGTATCCTTACTCTTTGGGCATCTAGCAGAAAACTGATTATGACTTTTGGGAAGTGTCAACTCGTAAATGAATACATAATATTTCCTATCACACTCATACTTTCGGGAATGATTCTCATTCAAGCGAACTTGCTGTACAATGTGCAGAAGATACTTATGTACATTCCATACGTTTATAAAATAAACTACATTTGTTTCAAAACAGCATCAGCGTTAAAAACATTCGCTTATGATTTAGAATTCGGACTGGATGTTACCAAAATCATCTTCAAACCGCACCCGCCAGAGGTGTGATGGAAAGCTTTAGTGTGAATGGGGGTCCATAAATTACGTAATAATCGAAAGAACGGCCAAAAGCAGTAACCGTAATTAATCTGTCATCAAACAACCCACAGCAGCGGTCATCATTAGGCCAAACAAGTTAACACAATACCTCTTGTTACCAAGCAGTAATGAATAGAAATGTTTTTGTGCCGAACACTATCACCATCTAATTAGAGAAAAAGGAAAGGCCACCAGCCTGCGAAAAATCCGTACTCTTGAAATCCAAACAGATCAGATCACGACTCAGAATCATTTTCCGGAAAATTCATTAATGAGTCCCATTTGTCACCAGGTTGAGTCCCATTTGTCACCAGGTTGTGTCTACAAAAAGCAAATTGTCCACCAGATGTCTACTTGTCGGTCGCTAGACTGGAATTCTGGCCTCCCAGGAAAGTGGCACCACTAAGGGCCCTCAGAGCACTCTCTCACTATTTGACGCCAACTTCAGCATTTCTCTGCCGTCGTATTTAGGCCGCATTGGAGCTGTTGGGTAGATACTCAAAGTAGCTCTTAGAGGTGCCGGAACTGAACCATTACTCCCACCCTCCCCTTAGACCCTATTGTCGAAGAGCAATGAAAAACACAGAAACGTTTACAGCATGATGACACCATTGTATAGCAAATACACCAGGTTGAAACAGAACAATGATTGATTGTACGAGCGTGAAGCCATCCCCAAGTCTCTCAAGGGTCATTCCACAGTTAATATGCGATAACGTATACAACCTACAATGGCCATACAGAGGACTCCCTAGTTAACAAGAAACTTTTGCAGAATGGATCCCTTTATGTACAACATTAAATTAAATTTACCCCCCCCCCCATGAAAACGCTTGGTTTGTGAAATACGAACCATAATACTTCTATTACAAGTACACTCCATCTTCAAGCCACGAGTGGCCTCCCGGGACCATCCGACCGCCGTGTCATCCTCAGTGGAGGATGCGGATAGGAGCTGCGTGGGGTCAGCACACTGCTCTCCCGGCCGTTATGATGGTATACTTGACCGAAGCCGCTACTATTTGGTCGAGTAGGTCCTCAATTGGCATCATGAGGCTGAGTGCACCCCTAAAAATAGCAACAGCGCATGGCGGCCTGGATGGTCACACATCCAAGTGCCGACCACGCCCAACACCGCTCAACTTCGGTGATCTCACGGGCCGAATAGTTCTATTGGTGTGAGGATTTTTGAGAAGCAGAGGAGTTTTCCCATAATTACTGCAAAACTTTTAACCTAAACCTTGGGCTTTATGAAATCGACTGCCGCCCACCATTATAGCGGCGTTCATGTTCCTCGTGGGCGAGGTACATGCACTTCCAGTTATTCGGAATCAGTGCAGCTTCAACTCTTCCAATGAGAAGGTCGTTCAACGTCCGCAGATTAAACAAGAGGGAGTTCGGTCTAAAGGCGAAGACAAGAGTGGGTGGTGACTGTTCATGAGCCCCACGCAAGGCAGTGTTGATAGATACCCCAGCCACAGCAGGGGCTAGCCCAATGGGTACGCTCTGTTTGATGGACTGCGATGAAGGCAGTGTGCAAATTCCAGTTCACAGATCCAACAAACGACAGACTAGGGTATTACATGGTCGTTGGGATGTGACTAATACCAGATTAAAACAGAAATAGCAGAAGGAAACAAGCATGAAGTTAGGAGTATAATCTGTAATAAACGCCCTACATGAACCAAAGTTCCTATGTATGCATTGGAAGTATTTCATAGTAGTCTAGGAAGTAATGCCATGCACCAGGACCGATCACAATAAACGTATAAATGCAACTTCGCACACAAGAGTGTACTGGTTCCTATCTCGTGAACTTGTCTAGAACCACACATAATTACCAAATTACCCTCCTTGCACTGATTAGCTACTTCCGATGACTAGAACAGCTGGCGAGTATTCAGTGCTGGCTTACTAACTGCACACATCTTACAGCTTGATAGGAGTACTCCAATCTCTTCGTATATGATATTCCACATAAAGATGTAAGCGTCCAGGTTCTAGCAATTGCGACCATGACTTTAATAAAATGGCAAAAATAATCTAAATAAGAGCACTGGGAGGAGTTGTGGTCTAAATAACAATTCATTTATTCTTCCTTAATATAACATCACAAATGATGGCTAAAGGAACGCTACACAGACAATTTATCTGGCAATCGTTTTCAATAATATTCGGTCTATGGTTAACAAAGTGACCAGCTGTGGATCAATACACCACACTAACCAGAACTAATCGCTTTATCTGACTAGATAAATGTGAATCTCTGGTATGGCCCAAAAACTACGCTACTATCAGGCATCTGTACTCTACTATTGCACAAAGAAAAATATGGTTCCAAGGAACAATGTCCTGAGAAGCACATATTGGAGCCCTACGCCATAGCAGCGAATACTTTACCCTTCTGCAGGTAAGGGCGGCACAGCACGACGCGCTCGCCGAGTGCAGTCACAGACAAAGGCAATCTGAGAAATGCAGATGAAAAACGGGTATTCATTGGACAAATATATTATACTAGAACTGACATGTGATTTCATTTTCACGCAATTTGGGTGCATAGATCCAGAACAACCACCTCTGGCCGTAACAACGGCCTTGATACGCCTGGGCATTGAGTGAAAAAGAGCTTGGATGGCGTGTACAGGCACAGCTGCCCATGCAGCTTCAACACGATACCACAGCTCATCAAGAGTAGTGACTGGGGTATTGTGACGAGCCAGTTGCTCGGCCACCATTGACCAGACGTTTTCAGTTGATGAGAGACCTGGTGAATGTGCTGGCCAGGGCAGCAGTCGAACATTTTCTGTATCCAAAAAGGCCCGTACAGGACCTGTAACATGCGGTCGTGCATTATTCTGCTGAAATGTAGGGTTTTCGCAGGGATCGAATGAAAGGTAGAGCCACGGGTCGTAACACATCTGAAATGTAACGTCCACTGTTAAAGTACCGTCAGTGCGAACAAGAGGTGACCGAGACGTGTAACCAATGGCACCCCATACCATCACGCCGGGCGATACGCCAGTATAGCGATGACGAATACACGCTTCCAACGTGCGTTCACCGCGATGACGACAAACACGGATGCGACCATCATGATGCTGTAAACAGAACCTGGATTCATCCGAAAAAACTGACGTTTTGCCATTCGTGCACCCAAGTTTGTGGTTGAGTACACTATCGCAGGCGCTCCTGTCTGTGATTCAGGGTCAAGGGTAACCGCGGCCATGGACTCCAAGCTGATAGTCCATGCTGCTGCAAACGTCGTCGATCAGTTCGTGCAGATGGCCGCTGTCTTGCAAACGTCCCCATCTTCTGACTAAGGGATCGAGATGTGGCTGCACGATCCGCTGCAGCCATGCGGATAAGATGCCTGTCATCTCGGCTGCTAGTGATACAAGGCCTTTGGGATCCAGCACGGCGTTCCATATTATCATCTTGAACTCACAGATTCCATATTTTGCTAACAGTCATTGGATCTCGACCAACGCGAGCCGCAATGTCACGATACGATTAACCGCAATCGCTGTAGGCTACAATCTGACCTTTATCAAAGTCGGAAAGGTGATGGTAAGCATTTCACCTCGTTACACGAGATACCACAACTACGTTTCACCAGGAAACGCAGGTCAATTCCTGTTTGTGTATGAGAAATCCGTGGGAAACGTTCCTCATGTCAGCACGTTGTAGGTGTCATACCGGCGCCAACTTTGTGTGACTGCTCTGAAAAGCTAATCACTTGCATATCAAAGCATCTTCATCCCGTTGGTTAAATTTCTCGTCTGTAGCACGTCATCTTGGTGGTGTAGCTATTTTAATGGCCAGCAGTGTATTATGAACGGAGGGCGCCTAGAAATATGCAAGTACGCGGTCACGCGTTTGGCTGATTCGGAACGAATATACTTCCCTATGAGCCTCATTATATGGGACTCAAATAAACAACGAAGTTCTGTCTGAAATCGGCACATTTCAACTCTCAACAACTGTAATTAGTCAGCCCTGGGATGACCATCTGTACATCTGTAAACTTGATACAAATGACGAAGAGATTCTATTAGTGCCTAACTCTTAAGACTAGCAGTAATGGTAGAAGTTCCTATGCTAATTACCATAGTGAATCACAAAACGTTGTAAAGAAATGATTGTTGTCTTTAACACTGTTACAACTAAACAGAACGTATGCTACTATGCTTATGTTCGGCTGTCGCCAACCATCCAACTAATAGTGGCTTGTTCAGAATAGGTAACTTCCAGCAAAGTTTCTTCAAGATTGTCGTCTCTAACACCACTACTGCTAAGGCTAGGTCCGAGTTCTGTTGCAGATGCGTTTTGCGCCTCTTCTGCTTTTTCAACTAATCATTGGCGTTGGTTGTCATTTCCCCGCGCCTCTCGTCCTGGTTCGGTCCCCGAAGCTCAATTTTCTCTACCTGACCTCTATTTCCGTTTCCTTTTTTTAATTCGCTCACTGCTTCCATTGTCATTGAAACCGCATCCATGGTTTCCCCATCCATTGTTTTGTGGTCTGTAGCCTTCATTCCTCCATCCAGTCCCAGTACATAACCATGCGGTACCATTCCAGTCTCTTCGTTGTTCCACTTCATTACTTCCAAAATTTCCCGACCGCGAATATTTTCCGTAAGGCGTTCCACTTCGTACCTTCCCGTTCTTATTATTATAATTGTTATGTTGTGGACGCGACATAGAACCTGCGACGTATCTGCCAGAGTTTCTTTTGTGTTCTCTGATACACTCTACTTCGAATACATACTCCAATTGTTAAAGAGTATTACGGAAAGTACTGTGCTCGACATTACACCTGCCAGCTAATACTTGTTGATATGCTGACGGATGTTTGATGTAACAGTGACGTGTGATTTCACCGGTAGAGCATTGTACGTCAAGATACAGGTTCTTGTTAATAATTGTATCAAGGAAACTGACTGGGCCTTTGTAGCCTGAACTCTCGAAATCTTTACCAAAAATCATCTTGAACTTAATTCGCTCTTGCGTCTCCTTGGACTAGTAGATGTTTAGGAAGCTGTCCTTGAATCCCAGGTAACTCCTACACGTCGCTGATATTCCGCGCATTTTCTCCGCAACTAACCTTTGCAGGTGCCCGTAAATAAAATCTAATTTGTATTTTAAAGGCTACTTTGGAGGTACACAGAGGTCAAATTGCGATATCCAAGTGCGTGTGTGAGTAAAATTATCCTCATCTCGGAAAATTTCGAATTTTTGGATTTGTAATAAACGTTGCAAATCCGGTGGTTTCTCGTCGACAACTTCCGTCCTACGGAAAATATCAGTCCTTTGGATGTCCTCGTTCGACGTCCTCTCATCTGTGCTGCGCCCACGGCTTCAAGAAAATGCAGCGTTTATATCACCATGTCCTCTTCTCGCTGCTAACGATATGAAGTTATCCGTGCCATCCGAAGTTGTTTCTGGTCTTGTTACGTTCGCGCTTGGTCCCTATTAAGAACTGTTCCCTTAGATCCCTCTCCAATATCTTCTCCATAGGCGTGCTGATAGGTTTCTGTTGCTTTCGAGTCCGGACCTCTTCAGTGTCGCTCAATGGAGTTGCAGTTGACACGTTCGAACCAATCCACAATTTGAGCAGCTCAGACTCTAATTTGTCGATGGCCCCTATCGCGTGAAGATCCGTGGCTTCACGTATTTTCGTGTCGATGCGCTGCTCCCCGTCATTTTGCCGCTTTTCCACGCTTTCGACCTTCTTGTTTAAATTGATCACTTCCTCTCGCCCTTGCTGTTCTGTGCGTTAACTCGTTTTCGGTGCTTCGGCTGCTACTCGTTTTGCGGAAGTTGATACTGTCTTGGCGCTCCCTGCCGTCTTATAAGCATCATGTGCAGTCTTTAAACTTTTCATTGCTGTGGCGTTTACGTCACATAGGCTTTCCACTAATTTATTTGCCCATGACTTATGTTCCTTTCGGATCTGATTTACCTGAGCACCGATATTTTGATGTCCGTCCACGTCTTGTTATTATCTCGTACTAACTTATTACTTCTTTCCTCAATTTCTTTTAGTCTATCAATTTTCCTCTCCATTCACATTAAAAATTGCAGCACATTCAAGTCCTCTTCCTTTACTCAGTATTGTAATCGACCGAACTCATACTTGATTTCACCGGTATTATTTCCACATCATTGCGTTCTGATACCTCCCTGTCTTCTCTGTCCGGATTTCTAATAATCAGCTCTGCTTCAATATGTTATGGTAAGCTCACATCTTCTGTCAGAGGTGATCTGTCACTGTCCGTTTCCTCAAGATAAACCATATAGCTTTCGTCTCCCTGATTTCCTTGCTGCACTACATCGTTGTTGCTAACACCGTTCAACAGCAGCGCCTCCCTACGTTCAAACAGTGCCACCACCGTTTCATTGCGCTCTACTTCCACGACGTATGCTTTACTTTCCAGCTCAAAGTCTACTTGTCACCGTGCCCTACTTCTCGTTATCATTCACAATTCTCTATCAACAATAAAGTTTAATTATCCGTGCAACAGGTGGACAATCCTATTACCTAACTCACAAGATATACGCAGTACAAAACAATGATGTCAAAAAAATTAACAAAAAAGTTAGCAGTCCGTGACTACGAGAATAGTACACTAGATCCAGAATCAACAAAGAACCAAATTAAAAAATATAACAGTAAAGACCACAAAAATAAGACGACAACGCCGTGGGCAACGACAGGAAAACGGTCGACAAGTAACACAGAAATCACTACACAAATACACTATAAATAAAACAAACAGATACATAAAAAATAACATAACAGAAATAAGTATCTACAGCATACTAGTGAACCCTATTCTTCTTTTTAACCAACATCATGTGGACCTATTTGAGAAGGACGCTAAATGACAGCATCACAGGAGTGCCAAGGATCTAGAACTAGGCCACAGTTCACCAGTTACAATCTTCCGGGCTCTTTCAGTTGCAACCATGACTTTAATAAAATGTCAAAGGTAAAGTAAATCAGAACACTGTGAAGAGTTGTGGTCTAAATAAAAACTGATCTATTCTTCCTTAATATAACATCATAAATGATGGCTAAAGAAACTCACAAAGACATTTTATCTGACAATTGCTTTCAATAATTTTTGATTTATGGTTAACAAAGTAATCAGCAGGGGATCAACGCACCACACTAACCAGAACTAATCGCCTTATCTGACTTCATAAATGTGAATCTGTGGTATGGCCCAAAAACCACGCTACTATCAAGCATCCATACTAGCTATTGCACAAAGAAATATATGGTTCCAAAGAACAGGGTGCTGAGAAGCATACATTGGAGCCCTACGCCGTAGCAGCGAACACTTTACCCCTCTGCAGCTGAGGGCACAGCACGGCGAGCTCGCCGACTGTAGTCACAGACAGCGGCAATCTATTATTAACGGCGCGTATCCGGAAATATGCAAGTACGTGGTCTGGAATTCGGCTTATTCGGAACGCAGATACTTCCCTATGAACCACTGAAACCCCGGTGGATTCCAGTATGCAGGTGGACTCGTTTGCTGGTCCGCCAAACCAATTTAACTCGGTGACACGAATAGGCTTGTCGGAATATGTCAAACACTTAGATGGCTGACTCAAAACAAATAAGTACACCCACGCCTACCTCGTTGTATGCGTGATTCAAGAAGCAGTACCTCTGATGGTTCAGATGGTGACTGCCACAGGCTCTAAGTGGCACACTAGCAAAGGACACAAGTCTCACCATCCAGGCAAAGATCTGCCGTTCTTTAGTAGCGAAGAGCCAATACAGGAGTGATCTTTTCTTTCTCTACAGTTTTCCTCCGCAGCTTGGTAGCATAGCTCATTTACATGTTTAGACTACACCCACTTTAGCACAAGCCCATCAAGAGCTAGAACTCGGTATTCAAAGCTGAGAGACCGCCCCCTTGCCCTGCATACACAGATTTGTTCAACCAGCGACTTTAAAAATTAATTGAAATGATTGGTAAAAAGAAACAGCTTCGCGCCCTCTTTCCAACCTGTTTTACACTGTGTCTCTGCTAAAAGCGTGACTTGGATGGAACTACACCCCTCCATAAAAATCGTGTCATATATATCGACCAAGTAAAAAAGATCACCTTCCATCTGAACATTGAGCAGTATGACACAGTATCAAAAGTGAGATTGCCTTGCAGTACCTCAAAGTGGTCTCTAACCTTCATCCTCGTTGTAAAGACTCCCAGGTGACCACCTACTGGGGTTTCATGGTAATACTTAAAGACCAGAGTTGACAAACTGTTGCATAAATCTGTTTGATGACAACGGCTTCTTGGAGCAGTGTTCTTCGTCATAAAATGGAGTCTAACACTTTCCCATTTCCTGACACTTTCCTTAAACTCATTTAGCTCCAGGTAGGAATCCTGTTCTTTACCGACATCCGTAAGAAGGGTAGGACAACCACTTAATACTGGGCAACCTCTATGGTCTGAGCGACCGAATTCATTGGATTCACATGCTTTTTTGTTCGGAAGGCGACGTTCCTCCTTGAATACCCTGCATAGGCCGTAGTGACCATGTTCTCAGAGCAACTTAAGTGCTTAATCCCGTACCTGAATGAAGAAAATCTCACTGTCCACTTCACAACACTTTCAGCACGTCTTGGTCCTACCAAAACCGAGCGGAGAGCTGGTTATCGGCTTCTAAGAAGAACAGACAGTATTGACGATAGAATTTAAACTTCTCTACAGCGAATAAATCGGTCGGAGCTTCTATCTCAGAAAATAAAATATTTCACTTCAAGTGAGGAGAGGGCATTGAAGGGTGTACATTGTGCCCCAACCCCCTAACATTCTCCTGTAAATTACGCCTCCCATCGATGCATTGGTCTGCACTATAAACACCTTTCTAAAGTTTGGCGTAGTTTTTCCTTGGGGCTAAATTTCTTTGAGTTGGGGGTGCCCGAGATCAAAAACAATCTAAGAAAAGGACTGCTTTACTGTAATACACTACTGGCCATTTAAATTGCTACACCAAGAAGAAATTGAGATGATAATCGGGTATTCATTGGACAAACATATTATACTAGAACTGACATGTGATTACATTTTCACGCAATTTGGGTGCATAGATCCTGAGAAATCAGTATCCAGAACAATAACCTCTGGCCGTAATAACGGCCTTGATACGCCTGGGCATTGAGTCAACCAGAGCTTGGATGGCGCGTACAGGTACAGCTGCCCGTGCAGCTTCAACACGAAACCATAGTTTATCAATAGTAGTGACTGGCGTATTGTGACGAGCCAGTTGCTCGGCCACCATTGACCAGACGTTATCAGTTGGTGAGAAATCTGGTGAATGTACTGGCGAGGGCAGCAGTCGAACATTATCTGTATCCAGAAAGGCCCGTACAGGACCTGCAACACACGGTAGTGCATTAGCCACGGGTCGCAAAACATCTGAAATGTGACGTCCATTTTTCAAAGTGCCGTCAATGCGAACAAGAGGTGGCCGAGACGTGTAACCAATGGCACCCCATACCATCACGCAAGGTGATACGCTAGCATGGGGATGACGAATACACGCTTCCAATGTGCGTTCACAGCGATGTCGCCAAACACGGATGATTCCATCATGACGCTGAAAACAGAACCTGGATTCATCGTAAAAAATGACGTTTTGCCATTCGTGCACCCAGGTTTGTCGTTGAGTACACCATCGCAGGCGCTCCTGTCTGTGATGCAGCGTCAAGGGTAACCGCAGCCACGGTCTCCGAACTGATAGTCCAAGGTGCAACAAACGCCGTCGAACTGTTCGTGCAAATGGTTGTTGTCTTGCAAACGTCCCCATCTGTTGCCTCAGGGATCGCGTCGTGGCTGCACGATCCGTTACAGCCATGCGGATAAGATGCCTGTCATATCGGCTGCTAGTGATACGAGGCCGTTGGGATCCAGCACAGCGTTCCGTATTACCTTCCCGAACCCACCGATTCCATATTCTGCTAACAGTCATTGCATCTCGACCAACGCGAACCGCAATACGATAAACCGCAATCGTGGTAGGCTACAATCTGACCTTTATCAAAGTCGGAAAGGTGATGGTACGCATTTCTCCTCCTTACACGAGGCATCACAACAACATTTCACCAGGCAACGCCCGTCAACTGCTGTTTGTGTATGAGAAATCGGTCGGAAACTTCCCTCATGTCAGCGCGTTGTATGTGTCGGCACCGGCGCCAACCTTGTCTGAATGCTCTGAAGAGCTAATCATTTGCATATCACAGCATCTTCTTCCATTCAGTTAAATTTCGCGTCTGTAGCACGTCATCTTCGTGGTTTTATTTTACCTGTAGTGTATTTCGAGGAAATATAAACATCCTGTGGCCATACCATATGAAGTCGAACGAGCCCATATTTACACTGGATGTTCTAATGAAAGTGCAGCCTGGAGTATTGCAACAGCTAAGAGCAGACGACTATACCTTTTGGATTTAAACATAACGCAATACTTTGCCGCAGTTTTATCAAACCACAACTTCTGCATGGAAGGAGGCTGTCAGGGAAGCAGCAATGTGCTTATGGACAATGATAAGGCAGTTGTATTATACTGATTGACGTGGAAGACCCTTAGAGAAGATGTATAATAAATTTTAGTGCCACACAAGTTCAGAAGTAAACATAGTTATTGGTAACCAGATTTTGCAAAGTGTCCAGACACGAGACTATGAGAAGGTATTGTGTCTCCCTTGGCTAAGGAGCATGATTACCTGGCTGGTGGCTACAAAATGCAACCACGGAATGAATCATGTGTTCGACCCCATGCAAGACTGTTTATGTTCATTAGACTCTAACAAGCAGTATTTGCACTGTGGACTACTGTACTCTGTGCCAGTCACATCCCTGTAGTATCAACTAACTAATAACTTACAAAATGGCTGCTGTATGTTATTTAACAACGCTCTGCAGTTTATCTACTGAGGTTATAACGATACGTACAAATTGACTGGTGTGCAAGTAAGTCTACCAGACTCTCAGGAGCAGGAAAATTTTATACTTTATTATCTGTTTACGTGCAGTTTTAACTGTTTCCTGTAAACTATGCGGAGGTACACTGACTCCAACAAAGGTAGTATAGGTGTTTTACAGAAACGATACACTACAGCGACTGAATCATACTTTTCACAATCCGTATTACCAACAAATATAGGTATTGCCCAATTTTGTCTGGCTACCACAAACAACGTTATTCCACAAGTGTTAATGAAAAGAGCCAATGTATCGAACTGACTTAAGGCATTCCCTATTGTGGAAATAAATCCCCTAACTACAGATAATAAGTTAAGTGCGCAAGAAAGAAGAAGTCAAAACGAAAACTGGAGTATATGGCGAAGAGAACAACCATAAGGGAAGAATATAAGCTTCAATTGGAAAAAGAAGTAGCTGTTGCAAGTGTGTAACCAAGGCTTACATGTGGCTTTAAACACCGTGTATGGATAAATCTGACTACAGCTGGGCAATATAAAATATCTGCATCCACAACACTGGCAAATTATCAGTTGTTGGAGTGCTGGTCCAAACCAATGGAAACGAGAATGTTTACTACATTTTCTAAACCACCATTACCATTTACACTGGCTTAAAACGGTTGTTCAAAATGGTTCAAATGGCTCTGAGCATAATGGGACTTAACATCTATGGTCATCAGTCCCCTAGAACTTAGATCTACTTAAGCCTAACCAACCTATCGACATCACACAACACCCAGAAAAATGGTTGTATTATATCTACATGTGATTAAATGGATGCTGTGAACCTAGTAACGGACCAGCCATTTGCGGAGTTCAAAACCGATAGGATAACATTTAATCTGCATTAGCTTGCGAAAGATGTAAACTTTAATTTCTATACAGAAATTCCGGAAGAATGTGTAGGAGAAGAGCTGTTGACTTACACAGAAGACGATGTGGTGTGTTTCAACAGTAGTGTCATGAAGGAAAAGAGGTAGAATTAAAATCTCTAAATGCTCTCGTGTAGAACAAATGCAAGAAGGCACTGAGCTAATTGTTAAAGCCATGAAGGAGATAGTTTACAGAACCAAAAATAGATACTTACTAGAATACGAGAACATACATTCTATTTACCCGTAAAATTATCTACTGGAGAAGAAAATGTTTGATACAATGTGGCTATAAATTCTCAGTTAAAAATTAGGCTAGATATTATTAAAACTACACCCAGTAATCGTAAATAAATTGTCATTTTGTGAGGAAAACTGCATATCCAGAAATTAACAATGACTTTGTACGAGAATGTTTGGTTGTCTTATTCGCTAATCTGCGAAAAATCCATAGACGTTTCCTATTTCTAATATTTTACTTTCATGTATTTCTGCTGGGGGAAATGTGTATTTGGATGATCTGGAAAAGTAGCTAAAATTAAGTAGCTAAAAGCGTAGTGCCCCCTTTCCATACCAATATGCGGCCGTTGTCAGCTGCTATCATGACATTAACATGCATAGACCCGTTTGTGATTAAATCATATGTATCGGTGAGCAGTGACTTCGATTCGACAGCTCAACAATACGTAGTCGCTGTCCTGCAATCATCTGCTCGGATTACGTGGCTAATCTGCGGCGCAAATGCATCACGTGCACGATGCAAGGATAGTATAGGTTGACATACTCTATTCGAATATGTAAAGGAAAATAATCTCCGGAAAGGAAGACTTATGATACTGGGAAACGTAAGACCGGGTTAAGGTATCTATGGAAGTACGCATCATATATATAGTCATCTTTTTTTTAGTCGGACAGAGCGTGTGATTAGTGTGGAAGTATAATCGATAATAACAGTGAGAATTATCATCAAGCATTTTACAGCGGCTTGGGGAATATTTGTTTTATATGTAGAATGTTCGTAGGTGATACAGTTGTCTGCAAGCAAGAGGGAATATCTATGGTGAGATTGACAGTTGACCTGAGCGTAACTAAATTTATTGCACATTAATAGGACTAGAAATCCAACAGACTGCCATCGGAATCGTTGTTGTTGTTGCTGTTGTGCTCTTCAGTCCAGAGACTGGTTCAGTGGAGCTGTCCATGCTACTCAATGCTATGAGAGTCTTTTCATTTCCTAATACTGCATCCTACATCGTTCTGAATCTGCTTACTGTATTCATCTATTGGTCTCCCTCTACGGTTTCCCACCCACCCCCCTCCCCAACGCCGCACAAACATCCCTCCAGTACTAAATTAGTGTTTGCTTGATGTCTCAGAATGTGTCCTATCAACTGATCACTTCTATTGGTCGAATTGTGCCACAAATTTCTTGTCTCACAGTTCTATTCAGTACCTCTTCATTAGTTACGTGATCAACCCATCTGATCTTCAATATTCATCTGTAGCACAGCTTATCTTTTATTTTTGTCCAAACTGTTTATCGTCCATGTTTCATTTCCATACAAGCATCAAATGGTTCAAATGGCTCTGAGCAGTATGGGACTTAACATCTGAGGTCATCAGTGCCCTAGAACTTAGAACTGCTTAAAGCTAACTAACCTAAGGACATCATACACATCCATTCCCAAAGCAGGATTCGAACCTGCGACCGTAGCGGTCACGCGATTCCAGACTGACGGCCCTAGAACGGCTCGGCCACTTCGGCAGGCCCATAGCAACAATCCATACAAATACCTTCAGAAAAGACTTCCTAACACTGAAATTTATGTTCTATGTTAACAAATTTCTCTTCTTTAGAAATGCTTCTTTTGCCATTGCAGACTACATTTTATATCCTCTCTAGTTCGCCACAGTGTTATTTTGCTGATCATATAACAAAACTCGCCTATTTCTTTAAGCGTCTCGTTTCCTATCGTAATTCCATTACCACCCCCTGATTTAACTCCACTACATCCCATTTACCTTTTTTTGCTTCCGTTTATGTTCATCTTACATTTTCCTTTCAAGACACGGTCCATTTCGTTCAACTGCTCTTCCAAGTACTTTGATGTCTCTGACAGAATTACAAAGTCATCGGCAACCCTCAAAGTTCTTATTTCTTTCCCCTAAATTGTAATCTTTACTCCAAATTTTTCTTTGGTTTCTTTTACTGCTTGCTCAATGCACAGATTGAGTAACATCGACGATAGGCTACAACTCTGTCTCACTCCCCTCCTAACCACTGCTTCCCTGTCATATCCCCTGACTCTTTGGAACTGCCGTCTAGTTTCTTATAAGTCGTAAACAGCCTTTAGTTTCCGTACTACGTTCAAAATTTCAAAGCGAGTATTCCATTATCAAAAGCTTTCTCTAAGTCTACAAATGCTATAAACGTAGGTTTGTCTTTCCCTAGCCTATCTTCTAAGGTAGGTCGTAGGGTAGGTATTACCTCGAAAGCTCCTACATATCACCGGAATTCTAACTGATCTACTCAGAGCTCGGCCTCCATCAGGTTTTCCATTCCTCTGTAAGGAATTCGTGTTATTATTTTGCAACCATGTTTCATTAAACTGGTAGTTCAGCAACTGCTTTCCTTGGAACTGAAATTACCACATTCCTCTTGAAATCTGAGGCATTTCCACTGTCTCATACATCTCGAACACCACATGGAAGAGTTCTGTCATGGCTGGCTCTCCCAAGGCTATCAGTAGTTCTGACGGAATATCGTCTACCACCGGTACCTTATTTCGACTTAGGTCTTTCGGAAGCGATAGCTGCAGTAAAATATCTAGTAGTGAGCATTTTTCAATGGGGCAGGTTTCTTCTACACTATCCTTTAAACAACCTGTCCACCTACCTCGTTAGACTACAGGGTGTCTGCCCCTTTGCCATATGATAGCAGAGTTTACACGACAAAAGCAGGGTTGACAAAAATTCTACTAAACACTGAAAGGTGGTTGCACTGAGTCACAGCGCCAGAGATTGTGCCAAAGAGTATTATTCAGCCGCCTCCACTGGCAGTTGCAGATGAGAAGTTGCTGAGGGTTGTAGTAGTTCTGAGGTAGCCGTAGTTAGAGTACTAATTGTGACCATGTTTGTGACCATGTCGTGTGCAGTTGTTCTGTTGCGCAAGACACCAGATGTTGTTGGATTGGGGATGTTGTAATGGTCAGAGTGTATTTTTCGTCAATATATATGAAGGTAATGAAAATTTTTTATTTCAAATGTCTTATGCCTCTTGATCACAGGTTCAGTCAACAAAGCATCTGGCTTGTGTTCATGTATTAGAGTATAAGTCTGGTTTCTATGTGCTATCATTGTATTTCTGTTTTTTTTAATTACTTCATTGTAAATGGCATTCAAAGCATCTTGTCGTATTGAGGAAGAACCGTGCCAGATGTGTACGTTGAATCACACTTCCACACACAGAACAGTTACACTTGTGCTTTGTTGTTTCGTAGCTTTTATAGTTGCTGGGGACTTTATTAATTGTGTTAACGCAAATTTCCTTTCATTCTTTGTTGTAATTCTATGCAGTCAGATTGCGTACTAATATTATTCAGGGCCAACAGGTTACGAGAATGCGTAACCGGACAAACAGCGACTAAAATTAAAATTATTTGCATTTTATTTTATTAAGCCCCCATGCAATACCTACAAAGCAAAGGTCACATTAATCCAGTTCACGGGCAGCATCTGAAAGTTAATCTATCGAACGTTCGGGATTCTTGAGGACTCGTCAGGAAAAGTTCTAAAATTTTCTGGTTTAATGTCTTGTCAATATCCCGACACTAATTATGCAATCTGTAACAAGTTCACACCCAAAAGATATTTAGTCCGACCCATGACTATTTTGAAGTTAACGCAGTCAGTCGTCCAATAGCCTTCTTGTACATAAGGGCTCGACATAATGTCTCGTAATTTGCACGAAACACTCCACCCGGAGTTTATGTACGACTCGAAATGTTCAGATGTGAAATCTCCTAAATACTAAAGCTCAAACTTTCTCAAAATACTCAACACTGTATTCGCTTTTGATCAACTATACGTGAACCTATCATGCGTGCTGATTTTTAAATTTTCCTAGAAATTTTGTCAGCTTAATGTATCGCATATACTTTCAGGAAAACGACTCCGGAGCGACCATCTGAACTCATAGATCTGAGTGAGCAAGCCCTACTGAAACGCTCGGGAAATGCAGAATTCCTTTTGGCTTGTATGTTAAGCAGTCAATCAGATCATCTCGAGCACTTCCTTACAAACGGTATTTCTAATGCCAGCCAATCATATTATCACATGTAATTTAGACTAAACATCTCGTAATTCCGAAATTAGATAAAATTTAATTAAAACAAAATACGATTCCTCTCTTCGAAATAAATTACTAACAAATTTTATACTCAACGCCCCTCTGCGTACCGTTTATAAATTTAGGCTTACTCGGACATACGTTACATATTCCCCATTACACAACAACTTTCTCGCGCTTATATTTAGATGGTTTTAATAAGATATCACATTGTCACTTTACGTATGTCCTCCATTCACACTCCCAGTCTTTCCGAAACACTAACACAACCAGAGCACAATGAAGTAATAATTGCTCAATTTACCGCAAATTCCGTCAGAATTCTGTCGTAATGAAACTAACGGAAATTCCGTAAAATTGGATTATATGAACTTATCCTCTTGGTTGTAGTTTAAATTAATGCTATAGATGAATACATTGCAGCCCCTAACTCAGTACACAACGGCAACGCGGTTAATATGTGTTGTAGGTAAACATTTATATCTTCGAAAGTTTCAGAGTTATTGATCTGAAATATTAGCAGTATAGTCCTGTTATCAATATAATTTGGTGCCAAAGTTTGAAAAAGGTCGATTAATAATTAATAGTACTTCTACAGATTCATAGAGAGTACGAGTAACGTATTGCACGCATTGTTAAGCAAGTACAACGTATTGGCCAGTCCCATAGCTGACATCAGCTGTCGAGCGTGGGAACCAACATCTACTCTCTTCCCGCTCCCACGGCAAGCTACATTTTCAACTGAAGGTGACAACTCGTAATAATTTGCTACGTTACGTAGCCCCTATGAACCGAAAATTACTTCCAAGTGTATTTGAGTATCATATAACGGCAAAATTATTACCACAGCGTAAATTTAACGGAACAAATGAAAACTATCATACAATGTAAGCTTTCACGGCCGGTATTGTCTTCACTTAAAACTTCCGGGCTGATAGGCCGTGGTCGAAGTATAAAACTCTCTCCTGACGTTTCGTCTCCGACTGCGGGAGACATCCTCGGAGGTAAAGCAGTTCGCCGCTTTACCTCCGAGGATATCTCCCGTAGTCGGAGACGAAACGTCAGGAGAGAGTTTTACACTTCGACCACGGCCTATCAGCCCGGAAGTTTTAACTGAAGGAAATGAAAACTAATTACCCACAGATTCTTTACAAAATTTTGAATGCCAAAGATTTGAAAAATGAAAATTTACTGAAAAATGAAGATTTATGAAACATTTAAGACTGTTATAATAATATATCAAATTTTCATGCCATGGACTTGATAACAATACTCTTCACTAACTGCTAATATTGTTACAAAAAGTATGTTTGCTGCAACATTCAGATTTATTTATATTTTTCAACAAAAGAAATGTCCATTTGACAAAATTGGATTTTTTTTCAACTACCTTTATGTCCAGACTTTACTTTTCCATTTCCATCGAAAAAATAACTTTCGCTATTGAAAACGAAACCTTCTAAATTTCTTCACTGTAATCAATAGAAACCTTCCACAGCATTACGTAATCTACAATATATAGAAGCGCTTTGGAGGGCGTCTCTCCATTAACGATGTACACTTTTTCACAATCTTCTCACAAAAAGCGCTGTGGCACCCTTTTCCTGTTTGACTACACTATGAGAGTATGAGAGAGGGTACCGTTTAATATCTTTCAAAAGTTTTTTTTTTCTCTCTTGTGAGCGTGTATAAAGGATAATATATTTTTAGCGCCTACTTTTCGATGAAACGGAATGGGAGCTTCTTCTCGCATATATTCTTGCATCAATTCCACAGCTGGGTACTTTATAAACATCAACGTCCACTTATCTGTCAGGCATATGCGAGTCACGTATCCGGTTTCTATAATTGGAGAACCAGCAAAACGCGGTACGTCTAAGCCAAGCACTCTTTAATTTGCTCCCTACAAAGAAGAATATTATGTATTTTTCTACCAATTATGTACACTATTCGTTTCTTGTCATTTACAAAGACAATTTCCCGGGTTTCCTTGACTTTACATTTCCAGTAAGAACATTACACCACTAAAGTATTATTCAGTATAATTTTTTCTTTAAAGAAAAGTGTTTTTCAGTGAATAGTGAACTAACCTTTACTAATTAAAAGTAACTGGCACTCTAACTACCGTATCTTTACCCAACCCAAATTCCAAAACAGCAATCATTAGAAGGAACTTCTGACTCACACTCAATCAAGCAAGTTACTGCTGAAAAACATCTTTTTTACTATTCCCGTTCTTTACTTCTGCTCACGACCATCACTATCTAATACTAGTAAATACCTTTCTAAACTTTAGAATGCCTTCACATATTAAGGTTAACAGCTGCTGTTTCATAAGCTTTACATAATAGACACAATCAGTGAAAACCTATGCATCACTGTCTCAGTTTGCGGTTGTTATAGAGCACCCAACATGTTAGTTTTCATTTCTGTACTAACGTCTTGGCTTTCTACATTGACAATTGCCACTTTTCTTACACTTTTACATAATCAGGTATAAGCAAGTTTCACCACATTTATATTCCGCATTATCTTGCTATAAAAAACTTTCACATATTCTCCTCATTTAATTCTCACCCATTATTTAGTATGTTAGTACACTTTTTAGTACTGAAATTAGTTCGAAAATGGTTTTTAATGAACTCTTTTTCACCTACGAAACACTGTGTACACTGTATACACATGATGGTGAAGAAAGAACAGACGGTAGCAAAAGTTCTGAATGAAGAAGAGATACGTTGAAAGTACGAAAACGAAAAGGAAATAACATTGTCAACAACAAGGGTTGCATGGTGCTCGTCAAACACTTGACATCGCAAAGAACGCGAGTCCCCCTGAGGCCAGCTAGTTACTAAAGTTCCCGTCATCTTTCCGTCTACACTTTTTAGGTCAATATCCTTCTTTTTCCTACAACAACGTATAGGTGTATCACGTTGCCCACCTGTGGGATATTGCTCTCTGTCTGCGAATGGCAGTATCAGACACTTTCCATCTGCTACAATGACATCGTTATTCAGAAAATAGAACTTCCCTTTGCATTTTTTCAGAACATCGGCCCCATCCAACTTCTCTAAACTTAACACGAAAATTATCATGAAATTCTGATACAATTCCTCACACTGAATCTTGACAGGTAACATGATCTCGTGAGTTACTACTTCCTTACTTTTGCCATTGGCTGCTACAATGTTTATTCTGTAGACAGGCATAATAAATGTTTCTTTCCATTTGGGAGTATCATCTAAAAAAAATTTTTTTACAGTGAATATACCTCTGATCGACTATCAAGTTGGCTAGGAACTTCTCCATTAAAAACAACAACCTCTGTTATCGGTTGTCCTGATGATTCTTCAACAGTTTCAAAATCTGGTTCTTCCAAGAAATCCCGCACTACCTCACGTCTGTCGGATCGTGTACCTTCTGCGGGAATAATACACATATTTATAGAGATTTATTCCTATTTATTCGTGGCAGCTTAAATTAATCAGTTTATGAGTGACAAGCAAAGCATTTTTCCAAAAATTCACCTTCTCTAATCCTCTCTGATTCTACAATCCTTTCTTCTATGTTGTTAGAATTTTCAAAATAACCTCCAGCTTCATCTGATTCTGTAGTTGCATCACTATCAGATAAAGTATTTTCCCCTCTACTTACAACTTCTTTGGCATCTGAAACTGTTCCATCACTATCAGACGGAATCTCCTCTGTTTCACCTAAAACTTCATCTGCCAGTATATGTCCTCATGCTTGCCCCATATAGTGCTCTCTTCTATGTTCCCTACAATATCCTATTTGATATAGCAGTGCTCGGTTAAACAACGATCTTGCTCCACAATCTCATCAGATAACTCCTGTATCTTGCTAACCTGGTCCCTAGATTCACAATTTTCATCTAATCGTTCACAAAATTCTGCCGCGTTTCCCTGATAAGTAGATATTCTCACTTCCTCCCTTTCCTCCGGTATGTGTACAGTACCTGCACCACTACTGTGTTGTGTTGGTTGCTGGCTTACAATGGGCTTTCCTAGTTGTTTTAACCTATGTTTTGGCAGTCTGCAAACGTTACACCCTTACAGACTGCTATTAGTTTTCGTCATCACCTACTCCGCAGTATCCACAGTGTTCCATTCATTCGGTGTTTGGAATGCCGTTCTGCTCTCTCAGCTGACAGCTGATTTTGATAAGTGTCATACCCGTTCCTGTCGTAATTTCTATATCCAGTAAAGCCCCTCGTCCTCTCGACCTTTCTCTGAGTGAGTTAGCTCTCTGCACACTCATTCTGTTTATCTGCAAATCACTTTGCCTAGTTGGAGGCCTATTATGTCTATTATTATCTTCCTCTTCTTCCAAAAGATTCTCTACCGTCTCCAAGTAACCAATGAACTTGTTTGTGTCCTCTCTGGGCGCAGAAATTATTTTGTTTCGCCAGTACAAAGGCAGTTTGTTTCTAGTCCCGTTATAATTTGTTCTGTTTCTAACTTGGTAATCATGTAAGACAAAAGAATCACTCACTTCTGCACAAATCTCTTAATTGTGTCTTTCTTTGTGTTAAACTTTTCATCTGAACAAAAGCTGTTTATTACTTCCGTCTGTTTTCGTTTTCCCCAGTACTCCTCAAAGAAAGCCTGTTTAAAACTTTCCATGTTGTCACACTTTTCTACAGATAAATCCCCGAAATACGAGATTCCTCAGTAATATTATAGACAACAAAGTCTACTTTCTGTTTGTCATTCCATAACCTATGCAATGCATCCTCAGAATCACTCCAGAACTTTTAGGGATGCAAGCTCTTATTGGAATCAAATCTCAGAAACTGTCTGTGGTTAACATAGGTAATCTCAGCTGATTCTGCAACACTATTTATTGTTATATGACCACTCTCTCTTTCCTTTCCCTTTGTCCCATCACTTGCGCAGGTTTGGGTCACGTGCGCAGTGTTGGCATGGTTATTGGATATGACAAGGTTAATTTTTAAGTGGTGGCCAGATGCCCTTCCTGTATCCACCCCGGTGGATGAGAAGATGAGGAAGACAAGAGACACGATGGCGAGGACGAGGAGAACACAATACACAGTCCCCGAGCGTAGAGAAATCCCCGACCCACCCGGGTATAGAACCCGGGCCCCTAGACGTGGCATTCTGTTGCTCTCAAATGGCACTGAGCACTATGGGACTCAACTGCTGTGGTCATTAGTCCCCTAGAACTTAGAACTACTTAAACCTAACTAACCTAAGGACATCACACACATCCATGCCCGAGGCAGGATTCGAACCTGCGACCGTAGCAGTCGCACGGTTCCGGACTGCGCGCCTAGAACCGCGAGGCCACCGCGGCCGGCCATTCTGTTGCGCTGACCACTCAGCTATCGGGGCGGACTATTATACAACCACTACTGTTAGTAATTTTCCGTCCTACATTTGTTACTCTAATGTCATGCTCTTGTAGGTTACTGCTTACTGCTGTACTAAATTTTGGAAAGTTAGTTTCTAAATCATTTATTCTTGCACACACTTGCCCTCTCAAAAGCTTACATTTGTCACTTTTACGCTTAATTTTTTCAGCCATATTTTTATGATCCTCATTACACTGTTTTCACGATTGTCTACTTTGGCCTGTTCTTCACTCCAGTCAGCACTTAACTTCATTAATTATTTCATTTATTTCAGATCACACTCCATTCATAGTACTAATGCTGATACCACCCATTTGTTTCATAATGTTTAGCAATGTGGTTGGTATGTTAACCTTCTGATTACTAGTATTCAATGTTTTTGCTTCAGTAAAAGTAAATGGTACTAATGTAACATTAGAACCATGTGTCTATTCCGTATTTACTTTTGAATAGTAGTTCTCCTATTTTTCTCATCTCCTTCAAAACATGACTCTCCTTTTAGTTCCTTCACAATACCTGGTGCGACCTTAGCAGCAGCTTCCAACGTGTCTTGCTAATAAATTGAGCAATAAGTATGAAATACTGGATTTGGATAACCACTGCCGTTGATTGGAGACACATGAAAACTAAAATTTCCTCTTGTACCACCGTCTGCAAGCACGGAATTATGCAGGGTGACTGTGTATTTCCAACCGGGAAAAGAATGCACTTCAACTGAATTGTCCTGAGATTTTTTATTTATTTATTCATTTAAAAATTCATAAGTTTAACACTACCTTCTTTGATTATAAGATACTAACACTTAAGATTGTCATGCATTGCAGATTGGTCCCTCCGTATTATATTTTTTCTGCGGTTCCCCCTTTTCCAAGAAAGGAAATCTGTTTAGTCGTGGCATCCCAAAACTGCTGGGAGTAGTAGTCACAGTTAGTTTTTATTTTCATCACACTTTCGCAGTTTCGATTGCCTCTGCTGAAAAGCCTACTTTTTTTCAGACGACCGATAGTTTGAGATGACACTGTATGCTCTTTGACAGACTGCATTGATTCCTGGAACAGCAACAAAGACCTCCACAAACCTACTTTCCGTTGTCTCTCCTAAAGGCCTACTTTTTTCAGACCACCAGTACGCTGCACGCTCTTTGACAGTCTGCATTGGCTCCTGGAACAGCAACAAAGAACTCCACAGACCTTTTAAATTCTTCATTTAAATAGCAAGCAGCCTTCATACAGTATTGTAGGACTATTTCCTATTTTTTCTGAGAACACATATAATAGGTTTTACGCTCTTGATGGTGCAATACATATCAAAAATTATGTTTTCGTCTAATGCTATTCAGTAATGTTTTCGTACAGTTCAAAGCATGATTCTTCGTATGTCATAAAATAACTTAACAGCTGCTTTCATAGTTCAAGCACATCTTTAACAAATCGTTTAGACCAATTTTTTAAGTATAGGATACACTCATAGTAAAATGACCTGCCAATTTTTTGAAACTGTGTGTTTTTAGAAAGCCATTCTGCAATAATGTGTTCTGCAGAGTCGTTAGTGTAAGTGGAATAAATGTACTCACTTGCCTGTCTTTCTGCTACTATTTTGATTGCAGTAATATCTTCTCTCTGGAGTCTTGTAAGAAGATTACTGAACAAATTAAGTTGTTCATGAACAAACAGAAACGACAGTTCACTGTCTTGCTGCTGAAAGGACTTTTTTAAAGTTATTGGGGAATACGTATTACGTAAAAATTGGCTCTTCAATGGTTCAAACAACTTTAGGACACTCTCCGCCACTGAAAAGAGAGACCCACCAAGTCTTCCCATGTTGCAGCACTTGCTGATATTGGATTCCAATGAAGTCACAGAATTCTTTCAGCTTATTGGCACGTACTGTGTAAATGTCAACGTGATGATATATCTTTTAACAGACATTGTTTATATAAGCAGGTATTGTCTTTGCCATTGTGCATTCCAGTGCATTATGAATAATATGTGCAGCACACCCTACTGTCAGTACCTTCTCCTAAAATGTCTCTTCCAGTTCAGAGAGTACATTGTTACTTTGACCTGTATTTCCCAGAGAGCTAAAATTGACATGTGCATTATCTGCAACATAACCAATAATTCTTTCCTCCAGCATGTAGAACCTTAACCCACATTGAAGATGTTCTGCAATAGTCTCAGCAGTCTCGTTTTGAAGAATGCAAAATCGCAGAAGCAACACCTTCACACCTGCCTTCATGTATTCAGGGGTGATGGAAATTTTGGAGAATCTAATCAGAACAGGAAGCATCTTATTATCTTTCTTTTTTGATGCAACCCTTGCCACTACGACGAAATTTGTTGACTTAATCTCTTTTTTTAATCTTTCATCCAACCAATTATACAGAACATTCGTAACAATAGCTTCTGATTTAGTTCTTGCAACAGAAATTCACTGATAACATGAATTTTTGAGCAGAGTGCTTGTACAGTCCATACTCCTAAATGATTTATTATGTGCAACATTATATGCTCGCAAGGGTTCAATGTGACGCAGTTTAAGCTCCACTGAACACAGTTATTTTGGACGGAGGAACTTTTCTAACCCAATTTTGGAAGACGAACTTTGTTTTACCTTTAAATTGTGCTGTGGCCTATTTAAATGCTGTCTAACATTCTGCATCGTGTCTGTTTGTTCTATATCGTGTCTCCCTACCTCTTTCGCGCAATGACGCTATGAGCGTTTTTTTTTTAAGGAAATTTACTAGTTTGAACCTGGGACCTGTTGCTGGTAAGGAGAAGCCAGACCACACCTGACATGTAGAATTCAGAAGAGTTCAATGAGACTAGCGATGATATAACCAAATACTTAATGATTTCAGCGTCAGCTCCACTGCACTCCCTGTAAAAGAATCTTAATAATAACTAAATTTAGTGGAAGGGGTTCAATGCTTCCCTATTTTTAGTTAGCTGGTAAAATAACGTCGAAAAAGCAGTTAAGTTTACCATTAGAAATTTTTTCTACTCACAAAACATTGTTTATAAATTGCACTATTGGTAAAAGGAAACTTTTTAATACAGGGTGGTAAAAACCAACTGCGTTCAACAAAAATGTGAACTAATATTCCCTGAATGGGTTTCCAAGTTCTACAATGGATCTAAGGATGACCTTTGCCATATCACATCTATAATCTAGGTTAAAATTTAAATTTCACAAAAGAGAAAACTATCAAAATGGTTTACAGTGACCCTCAATCATCTTAAATTACTTACCTAACTTGTGGTAAATTACAGTGGCTGATGTGGCTTCTTAATAACTATATCACAGAAAAATCATCGCGGTTCAGATTTTTACTTCAAGTGTCAAATGTGAACACCATGAGTTTTAATTGACGATCGACACTAGTATCACGCAAAAAGGGGGTGTAACAGATGAGACTTCTGCAGTTCTGAGTGAAGTTTTATGCGATGTTATGCGGCATCGCGTGCGTTCATTACCTTGTTGGTGTTCATCAGGGGGCGGCGGGCAACACAGCTCCGCTCACCTCGCCGTCTCGGAAGCAACTCTCTCCTAACTTCTCCTTACTACAATTTACGGAAGTTGGTTTAAAAAAACTATCTGGCTGTGTTTTAATCTGACCAATCAGGGTCTCAATGTTACCTTAAGCTCCACATACAAAAATTCTGTCTATCCAATGAGAAACGTTATACTTTTCGTGGTGGGGCAATGTTTTTTTTACGTTTGCAACGTAACAGAGACGCGAAAAATTCTCACGCTAAAACTTGCAGCTGGTGAGGTCCTTCTAGTGTTATCGTAAGATCTATACTGTTCTTCTGGAGGGGTCTATCTTTTAACATGGGCTAGGGGTGGTCCTAACGGTTAGCTGGCGACGTGGGTGTCCGTCCCTTATCGTAGAGCCTTCTAATTTAACACGGTTCTGCTCTCAGCTTCTGTTCTCGTTTCTCCCCTCGGAACTGCGTCTGTCTCACGGTGGGAAGGTACGATATGCATTTAGGCGTTCTTGTGTTAGTCTGTGGTATTTCATTTGCTCACACGTTGCTCGAATTACTTTGGTTAATTTAATACCACGGTGTATTCGGAGCTATGTGACATACTACTGGATTTGCTTATCATGTCAGGGTTGTCATTGAAGGTGTTGAATTTGCCTGACACCTTACAGCTGTTCAGTAACGTGCTTACCTTTGTTTTGAATTGACAAAATTACATTGCAATCGACACATTTTGCCTTGCTGTCGTCGTTTTCAATTCGCTTTATGCCAAGGCAGTCACTCTCAATACGATCTTGAAACCTTACGTGCCATTTCAATGTTTTCGCTCTTCTCGTCGAGCAGCTGTTCACTAGTTGATTACACACCGCCCACCGTGAGGTAGCAAACGTAAACTAATTCAACAATGACCCACACTGACTTGCGCATGTACAACAATGTGCGCTAAATAACTCTGCAGGTAAGTGTGCTGACAGCTAGACAGTGATCGGACCGTGTTGCAAGTTGGTGTCTGCTCAATAAAGGCATCTCCATTCTAACATACACAGCTTCTCCCTGCAATTAACGGAATGGTTTCTTCCTATGTACAGGGAGATATGTGGTGTACCACACATTTGCCACACTCTACTGCGATACGTCATAAAGCTACATACTTTCAACCCAAAGCATTTCAGATTATGCGAGACTGAGAAGTTCAAAAAGAGAACGGCATGTGCAAATAAAGGGAAAGTGTAGAGTACATAGAGAAGGAAATGAAGGGAATAAGAAAGAGTACTTGTACTATAGAGTACGTCTGGTCACCTTTGAATTATCAAAATCTACCAACTCTTTCCTTGCACTTATTACAGACACATCAGATATCTCCATGTTGACAAGTTTCTTTTCATACTCACACACCAAACAAGGCAAAACACTACTTAACTTCTCCTACACACTTTCAACACGACGAGATGCTACTGCGAGTCAGTCCACCAAGGGCTGCCAACTTCAGTCCAGTTTCTGAGACCCACAGCAGAGTCCACGGCTGCCAAACGCTCCTGCTACCGATTTGCTACGGACGCTGCTACCAGCCGCTTCCGTCGGTGTACCTGAGGTTCGCTGACTCTACTGCCTGCTGTTTTCTAACCCTCCGCTAATGTTCTGCACTGAGTTTAAGTCCTCCTCCTATCACTTCAGTTCAAAGATTTATCTGCACACTTTGGGTGTTTCTGACACGAGTTGCACACTGTTACTTTTAAAATTAATTCGACACTGAACGTCGCTTTTCCTGGCCGCTAGATGCACTATATGAAGCGTGGCGGGTTTCTCTCCAATTAAAGAGTCTGTTCACCTACCCAGATAGGCTTCAGGTTGTCTGCCCCTTCACTCTGCGACAGCAGTTTAGACGACAAAAGCAGCGTTGACAAAAATTTGAGATAACAATTACCACGCAAAGGCTGGTAACTCCAGGTCATGGGCAGCGTCTAAAAGCTAGTTCAACTATCGGACGTTTGGGATTCTATTTGCGAGTTAACGCCGTCAGTCGTCCAATAGCCTTCTCGTGTAAAAGTCTCGCCATAATGTCTCATAATTTGCACGAAACACGCCATCCGGAGTTTACGTGCGAATAGAAATGTTCAGAACCGAAATCTCCTAAGATAAATTACTCACTAAGCTCAAACTTTCTCAAAATAATCAACACTGTAGTCACTTTTCATCAACTACGCGAGAACCGAACAAACGTGCAGATTTCTATATTTCCGTAAAAATTTCATTACCTTGATTTATCACATGTCTTTTCAGGAACACGTCTCCCGAGCGACCATCTGAACTCATAGATCTGAGTGACCAAGCCCTATTGAAACGCGTGGGAAATGCTGAATTCCTATTGGCTTGCATATTAGGCAGCGAATCAGATCATATCGAGAACTTCCATACTCGCGGTATTTCTAACGTCAGCCAATCACCTTACCGGATGTAATTGAGACTAAATATCTCGTAATTCTGAAATTAGATAAAATTTTACGAAAACCAAATGCGATTCCTTTCTACAAAATAAATTACTAATAAACTGAATACTCAACGCCCCTCTGGATACCGTTTACAAAATCTGACTTACTAGGATATACGTTACAAATTCCCCATTACAAAACAACCTTCTCACGCTTTTACGGAAGTTGGAACTTAAATAGTGGCAACTATTTATTTACAACTCGTACAAAATACATCAAAGTATCAAAGTTTTACTGATCTTCAAGGTAGTCACCAACATTGTGCGTAACCCGTCGATAGCGATGTGGAAGTCGTAGGATATTCTTAGCAGTACCAGTTGTGTTGATAGTTCGAGCGGCGCGGTCTATTGCACGACGAGTCTGTAGGTGTTCTGAAGCGATTGCCGTGAAGTGTTTCCTTCAGTTTAGAAATCTAGTTCAACTCTCGAGGGCTTAAGTTAGGGGAGTGCAGTAGGTGGTATAGCACTTAGCTGCCCCATCAGTCAAACAAATCACTAACAGCTAGCACTGTACGAGCTTGAGCATTGTCCTGCAAAATGATGCTCAAGTCCCGGAGATAATTTCTGTCTGTATGCTGTCCATTTTTGGAACACAACTTACGACCAGCTGAGAGACAGATGTGATGACACTTTCTGAGGGACCTGACCATCATTTTGCAGGACAATGCTCAAGCACGTACAGTGCATGCTGTTACTGATTTCTTCGACTGATGGGGCTGCTAAGTGATATACCACCTACTGCACTCCCCTGAGTTAAGCCCTCGAGAGTTCAACTCGATTTCTAAACTGAGAGAAACACTTCACGGTATTCGCTTCAGAACTGCTACAAATTCGACGGGCAACAGACAGCGTCGGTCGAACTGTCAACACAAATGGCACTGCTAAGAACATCCTACATCTTCCACATTGCCTCCAACGGGTTATACACAATGCCGGTGACTACTTTGAATGTCAGTAAAAGTTAAATACGTATCTATTTTGTACGAGCTGTAAATAAATAGTTTCCACTATTTATGTTCCAACCCTCGTATACGTAAATGTATGATGGATGTCCAGGACAAATGGTCAATTTACAGGGATATGCTAGGAACGACCATTCGAAGCAAAAAGGTGTTGGAAACATGGGTTCTAAAATTCATACTTCAAGAGCTATGAAACCTGTTCAGCAGTCGAGATGTATTTCAAAGTATCAAATTGCTCATACCGCTTAAAGAACGTATTTTATAACTCATGTTTAATGGACTATTTTGTTTCGAGTGATCGTTTCTGCCATGTATGTGAATACTGACCATCAATGGTGGGACACATTATGTAGGTAGGGGATAAACGTTTTTAGTAAAAATTTCGAAAAGTTCTTGACAGATTTACCTCTAATTTTAACGCTATATTCTAATAAACATTCGAACGTACATAGGCTTCATATTTTTTAGGCTAAAATGAGCCGGCTTGTTAACACCGACTGATCGAAATAAAATGTTGTGCTGTGAAAAAGTGCTGTTTTTGTGTATAGAAGTTCACACAAAAATTGTATGAATAAGAATGAGCTGTTTTATTTTCATGTTTGCAGTCAGTTTTGGTAAAAAAAGGTATATTAACAAATTTGTTTTTATTGCACATCACTGAATACGTCACTATGTGCAGAAAAATGTGCATACTCATACAGCTCACGTATGTGAACCTAACATTTATACACACATACAATTTACATGCTAGCATATTTTAATTTTCGACTGTGGCAACTTCTTCAACGAAGGGCAGTATTCCAGAAATAAATTAACGAGGAGGTTTTAAATCTTTATCATGCGGTTCGAGGCGCCATGTCAGGGATAGCACTGCCCCTCCCGCCGGCGGTTGAAGTCCTCCCTCGGGCATGGGTGTGCGTTTTGTTCGTAGAATAAGTTAGTTACAGTAGTGTGTAAGTCTAGGAACCGAAGCCCTCAGAAGTTTGGTCCCTTAGGAATTCACATACTGTTGAATATTTTCTAATTGATTGTAAGGCGTATGTTGGTAATGGCCAATCCCCGCCATGTATCCCCAAATTGCATATGCCAAGTACCTCACTGTCAGCTTGTTTCATCACTGGCTGAATAGAATCGCGCCTGTTTAATGAGTCGAATCTCGAACGCCCTGCCCTCCTGCTTGAAGTGGAGAACGAAAAGGTTTTTCAGAAACGTTGCTCGTGAATGGAGCAAGAAACAAAGTAGCATTAGAAACTTCGCTGTGAATTACTAAAGTAGCTTGTGAATTATTATGTTGCGATTCCATTTATCCAGGAGGAAATGAGGCTGAAGTTAAAGAACAAAACCGCACCATGGTCTGATAGAATTATGGCTGATGTGTTCCGTGGCTGGAATGGGTCCTCAGAATCTCGAACATCACTAGGCCTATACCAAAAACTGGGAAGGCAAAGACGCAAGAGGACCGCAATTTTACTGTTTGATAAATACTCTACCCAAAGTACAGGAAAAGCTTCTATGGCGGCTCCCCAGGAACCACAGGCACCCCCCCCCCCCCGGCCCTTCAGTACGGTTTCAGGAAGGGGAAATCCACCGAGGATGCGATAAGTCACTCAGTGAATATTGTCAGAACCTCAGACAGCAGGTATGTTTTACATATAATGATCAGTACAGTCGGCGCATACCATAACTTATTGTAGGCTATCCTGTTGAAAATTTTGAATATGTGGTAAGGTCTTATGGGACCATACTGCTGTAGACATCGACCATAAGCCTACGCACTACTTAATCAAAATTAAACTAATTTACGCTAAGGACAACACATACATCCGTGCCCGAGGGAGGACTCGAACCTCCGACGGGAGGATCCGCGCGGACCATTGCAAGGCGCCTAAGACAGCGTGGCTACCCCGCGCGGCCCTGTTGAAAAGATTGAAACATATGGACTATACTAGACGTCTCTACATGACATTACAGCAGAGACAGGCATGTGCAATTAGAATGTCGCGGAACGAAAATTGTAAAAGTATCACCAAAGTTTGCCCACAGGACTCTGTTTCTGATCGATATTTTTGGGATTTTGGAGCAGAACAATTACTGAACCAGCTTCAGCGTGCAGCAAACATTAGAGGCTTCACCGCCTAAGCAGACAGTGGTATCTCCCAAAACAATGACTAAATTAGAGTAATTCTTGAAAGACTTTGTACCTAGAAAACCAAATAACTATAACAGCATACCAAAAGTTTATATGTTACTTAAAGGAACATCATCAGAACCGACAAACCGCACAATCAGAATAAACGACCAACCTGTGAAGAGAAAAGAAGTATGTAGGTACCTCGTATAAACATCGACGAAAAGCAAAAGTTTCGTGCAAATGCAGAAATCTTCTGCCATAGGGGCATTAAAATCTCGAACAAAATTAACAACATAAGGCCAAAAAAGTTTTCAGTTACCACTAAATGTAATAAGAACGTACCACAACTCGGTCTCAATTTCTATTGCAGGCAAAGGTTGAACGTTTGAGCTCATAGAGTCACAAGAGTGAGGACTGCCCAGACTTTACGGTGAGCATAGAGAAGTGTACTCTTAGCCTGACAACCGCGTCTAGAACAAAACCGATGAGGCACTGCTGATGATACTACCCTTACTATTCCTACAACTAGCCTTAAGGAAGATGGGTGCCCACCTTTGGCTCAAGAAGGCCGAATATCATAAGATGAAGGAGATACTGAGCACAAGAGCCATATCAAACTAGGAATCAAGGGCGTACATGCAAGATATATGGGTAAGGCAAGAAACAGGAACTTAGCAGTTCCTCTCTAACATAAAAGGTACAAATTGTCATATTCCCTTCCGACCGAGGGAGCTACACACTACCTGTCAGGACGTGGTCTATATACGAGCTACTTACTGCAAATACGACAATGCTCCGCAGACATTTGCGAATGCGGAGCAATCGGTACCCCAGACAACATCGTGTAGAAACTTGCTATTAGACAAGATGTTACAGGCTAGGACAGGGACGTCTTCGGTAACACAATGGTGTATAACATAATGAGGAATAAGGAACTGTGGCATAAACTGACCTCTCTGACAGCTAAAATATCAGCCCATAAACTACTGCAAGCCTGTATGGCTGACGGGCGACTAAAAAGAGTCTACAAGACGTACCACGGCAGAACATCAACTTACAACAACGTTCTGGAAACAGTGAGGAGATGAATCTCGGGTAGGCCAACGAAGGACTTTTTGAGACCCTGAGAGCAATCTCAGAGTCTGTACTGTTTGTGAGGCACAGCAGAAGAGCCCCTATTAATCCTGCGATGTTCCTCAGAACGCCAAGAATTAGCTATCCCGACACATGAGAAATCTCGCTTGATTCTGATACCAAGTACGGTACTGTTGTGAGGTGTAATATAATCTTGTGCTGCGTAGAGTAATGTATTATGTTAGTGTAGTCCAGAACCATATATTACAAAATTCGTTATGCACCAATGCAGCATAGTACAGTAGCACAATAGTATGTGCATACTGAATTCCGTATAAACATATTTATGTGCGCCAGGTGGCCAATTGGCAACATGTAGACTTCTTTTCCTGTTTTAAAAAAAAAATTATTTTTCGTATAGAAATTTTACGTAAATTCCCACCACTCTAAAGACCAAAACGCTCAACACATTTGACATCTACACTACTGGCTATTAAAATTGTTTTCACCAACAAGAAATGCAGATGATAAACGGGTATTCTTTAGAGAAATATATTATACTAGAATTGGCATGTGATTACATTTTCACACAGTTTGGGTATATAGATCCTGAGAAATCAGTGCCCAGAACTACCACCTCTGGTCGTAATAACGGCCGTGATACGTCTGTGCATTGAGTCAAACAGAGCTTGGATGGAGTGTACAGCTACAGCTGCCCTTGCAGCATCAACACGATACCACAGTTCATCAAGAGTAGTGACTGGGGTATTGTGATGTGCCAGTTGCTCGGCCACCATTGACCAGACGTTTCCAATTGATGAGAGATCTGGTGATTGTGCTGGCCAGGGCAGCAGTAGAACATTTTCTGTATCCAAAAAGGCCCGTACTGGACCTGCAACATGCGGTCGTTCATTATCCTGCTGAAATGTAGAGTTTCGCAGGGATCGAATGAAAGGTAGAGCCACGGGTCGTAACACATCTGAAATGTAACGTCCACTGTTCAAAGTGCCGTCAGTGCGAACAAGAGGTGACGGAGACGTGTAACCAATGGCACCCCATACCATCACGCCGGGTGATACGCCAGTATAGCGATGACGAATACACGCTTCCCATGTGCGTTCACCGCGATGTCGCCAAACACGGATGCGACCATAATGATGCTGTCAATAGAACCTGGATTCATCCGAAAAATGACGTTTTGCTAATCGTGCACCCAGGTTCGTCGTTGGATGCACCATCGAAGATGTTTCTCTCTGTGATGCAGGCCGGCCGGAGTGGCCGAGCGGTTCTAGGAGCTATAATCTGGAACCAAGCGACCGCTACGGTCGCCGGCTCGAATCCTGGCTCGGGCATGGATGTGTGTGATGTCCTTAGGTTAGTTAGGTTCACGTAGTTCTGAGTTCTAGGGAACTGATGACCTCAGAAGTTAAGTTTCATAGTGCTCAGAGCCATTTTGGCTGTGATGCAGCGTCAAGGGTAACCACAGCCATGGTCTCCGAGCTGATAGTCCATGCTGCTGCAAACGTCGTCGAACTGTTCGTGCAGATGGTTGTTGTCTTGCAAACGTCCCCATCTGTTGACTCAGGGATAGAGACGTGGCTGCACGGTCCGTTACGGCCATGCGGATAAGATGCCTGTCATCTCGACTGCCAGTGATACGAGGTCGTTGGGATCCAGCACGGCGTTCCATATGACCCTCCTGAACCCACCGATTCCATATTCTGCTAGCAGTCATTCGATCTCGACCAACGCGAGCATCAATGTCGCGATACGGCAAACCGCAATCGCGATATGCTACAATCCGACCTTTATCAAAGTCGTAAACGTGATGGTACGCATTTCTCCTCCTTACACGAGGAATCACACCGTTTCACCAGGCAACGCCGGTCAACTGCTGTTTGTGTATGAGAAATCGATTGGAAACTTTCCTCATGTCAGCACGCTGTAGGTGTCGACACCGGCGCCAACCTTGTGTGAATGCTCTGAAAACCTAATCATTTGCATATCACAGCATCATCTTTCTGTCGGTTAAATTTCGCGTCTATAGCACGTCAACTTTGTGGTGTAGCAATTTTAATGGCCAGTAGTGTAGCTGAAATATTATGTGCTACATTCATACCAATTCGTGTGCAATATTTGATCTGTTCTATTATGTAGATAAAAAACTAAAATAATGTAGCAAATAAATAAATACAAGTTATTTGTAGGACTATCCCAAAGATCTAGCAGCTGGAGAGGTCTCTTCTCCTACGTCATATACCAGTGATTGAGCGAATGACGCTTTTGTTTGCAGGAACAACAAAGAAGACGCAATACAGGGAATTTTAGAAGTAATTTACGACCAGAGAGTTTTTACCATCGTCAACTGTGTCTGCCCTTTGACTAACTCCTACCACTCAGTATCCCCAAAAACTAAAACTATACCCTGTACTACAGCGAGGCACACGAAAAACCAACCCCAGTGCTAGTGTGCTCATCGTCACTAGCAAGTTGTCATATCTAGTTTAGAAGCTGTTGCGACTACGTTTTGTATGGTCAGTGCGTCTCAGAGAGACGTATCCTCTTCAAGAAAGAATCCCAATAGTGGAGGCGTAAGTGTATACCAGTTCGTTTAATGAAACGCGGCAAATTGTTACAAGGAAGTTTTTTGGCGTTTCCATACCAGCAAAGTCCAGTATACAAAATTCGGTGAGAAAGTGGTGAACTATTTGATGAGCTGTAAATTCAAAAAGTAATGGAGCCCCCTTCATTCGTATAATTGTTGTGATCGTGGACGATCCAGAATCCAAAGAAGTCAACACGTAAATTGTCGCAAGAGGTGAACGTTTCGCGTAGTTCTTGTCGATATGTTTTACACTATACAGGGATGGAGCGCAACAAAACAACACATGGCCGTGAAGTGAAGGAGGAGGTTAAGGTTAAATGAGTGAATTAGTGTACGTGTCTGTGTCAAACAGCTGAGAGTGGAATGTTGGATCCTCTGCTGTATTTCATTAGTGGTGAAGCCTCGTTCAATCCGACAGGATGTATGAACTCCCATAACACCAGACGCTGGTCAACAAACAATCCCCATACGATTAATGATGAAGCTCTTCAGGGTGAAAAAATCGGAATGTGGTGTACCGTGTTAGCAAGTCGGATTGTGAGACCCATATTTTCCGAAACAACAGTGAACACTGCTGTGTATCAGCGAATCTTTGAGGAATTTTACTCACAGATAACGTAAGTACGTTAAAAGATTTGAAACACGAAGTTCGTAGTGAAATTTTGAGAACTGATATTGACTGAAGTGTTCCGGTGCTCGCAAAAGTGCGTAGAAATAGAAAGAAATCATGTCCAGCACCTAATTTCATGTAAAAGAGAAAAACAATTAAGAAATTCTCCCAATCCATCTGTGGCATGAATCAGTAAACCAGTGTTTAGTGCTGCAAACGTTAGTTGAAAAAAGTCTTGGTTCCAATTTTAGTTTTTTTTATCAACTACGCGTTTCACCTTATTTAGGAATCTTTAGGCTGATCTTAATTTCGTATTTCTTAGGACGATCCTTTAGACATTGTAGCTAAAGAGCATTGTCGAGTATATCAGTCCAATATCGCCTTCGTTAACCTCAGAAAATACTTTCTAGATGGACGTGAGTGACTCCAAAACCTGCTCCTGTGAACGTGTACAAGTTACGCAGGTAGTTGATAAATAAAAAAAACTAAAATTGTAACCAGGACTATTTTCAACTAAGACTAATAAAATCAGTTAAATAAATACGGACGTTTTAATTAGCTTATATGGTATTTTTAATTATCTAACATGTTTACCTATTTGTGGTGAGCTATAATTCGTGCGCAACTGGCAAGCCGTCTGTGCCCGCGGCATGTTTCTCGTGCACCATCCAGTGTTATGACATAGGTTATATATCTTTTAAACAACAGTTGTATTCAGAACTCTGTATATAGTTCTGCGAAAATGTGATGTTTTGTTTTCTTCCTTGCAGTCGTTTTCAACTGCGCTTTCTCGCATAGTTGCCCTTTCACGAACTGGTATTTCATACTCTAATAGTTCATGCTCTTACTACAGAGTATCCAAAAAACGAAAAATTCTCTCTGTTCTCAAGTTTTGTAATTTTACTATACACAAAATACAAAAGAAACGTTAAAAATAAAGAAAACCAAAAACAAAAAGAAAGTAGATATTGAATTGGTTTTCTACAAAATTTATTATATTCGACTTCCATACTATCAAAATGGGTGAAAGAACCAAAATTTGCGTCCTTGCACAATTCACACTGATACCCCAAATTATAAGGTATGTGAGTTTGCCATACATATCCAGCAATTGCGAAACATTGTAGGGTTCGCTACTAAAGTATAATGTGCGGTTCAGTCCTGAGTCGATTCCATTTCTTCAAGCAGTGTTAAAAAGAGTTAGGCAGTTCGTGGAGAATATAAATGAAAAACTCTGGTTATGGCCACCGGAATGTAATTGCTCCATTAACTTCAGCTTGTAAGGCTTCATATGCGGGCATCTTTTTAGAACATATCATATTGTTGTTTGTAGAAGAGAGAGTTAAAGTTTCTGGCCTGCCAGTTTTGTGGACTTCAGAGGGCTCCATGTGATCCCATCTCAGATACACTTCACATTTTCATCAGACAAGCATGGCTGACAAGTGGTCTTGCCTTTTGCATATGAAACCAAATTCCAAGAAGTTCCTCCCTGCTCGCTGCACACTCAAAAAGAAACATACAAAACTTTATCTCTTCCTTTCTCCAGCATCCCGTTCTTCGTCCTTCCATCCCCCTGACGCCGGTTTCAGTTAGATCACCGGCCCCGTTCAGCGGACTGTCACATATCTCTTTTACGCCGAGATGGATTTCCAACTGCATTAGCTGTTACGCGTTCTCGCCTTCCATTCCGTGTTTTTCCGCTGCCGTCAGGAAAGAAGCCAAACATTTGCTGTATGTTTGTACACGTGTTGTGGAACTGTGGTGAGATGAAGGAAAGGTTTCCTCGGAAAGGCTAATCACCGATAGCGTGAAATAAAAGGAACTCGTTAGTGAGCAAAATAGAGGACCATTTGTTTTTAACGTCCCGTCGACGAGGAAGATGTTGGAGACGGAACAAAAGCTCTGATAGGAGGAGGAATAGGGCAGGAAACCGACCGCGCCTTTTTCAAAATGAAACACGCCGTCATTTGCATTAAGCAATTTAGGGAAACCACGAACGGTGATTTGAATATCTGTCCTTCGTGATCAGAGTCCAGCACGCTAATCCCCGGCCCACCTCGATCGGTCGACCTAAGTATGGACTGATTAAACGTCAGACTGAGTCAAAGGCGTTTGTAGTGCAGTATTATATCATACGCAGTCTGCGGGGTACTATTTTTGAATAATTGTCTGGAGATCTACTGTATGTATTAAGTAAAAAGGAATGTATAGTTACTGCAGGTCAAACAAAGGCCGAAGGTAGAATCAGGAAGAACGAACTATTGATTCTAAATTGTCGTAGCTGTATTGGCATAGAATTAGAGCTCCAAGCGCTAGTAAAAATCATTGAAATTCAAATCGTAATTGGTACTGAAAGCTGTTTGATTTCTGCTGAAATTTTTACAAATGACCTAAAAATGATTGCAAAGGACAGATTATATTGAGCTGGCTTTAGATGTAGTTTATTTTGAAGCGAAACTGAAGTAGATAGTTCCTTTGAGTTAATATGGGTACATGTTATACTTGACTACCGAAATAAGTTAATAACTGGTACTTTTTTACCGAACGCCGACTCAGATGGTATAGTTACTGAAAGACTCAAAAGAACTAGTCATTTCAAAAAGGTTCTTCATTCATACAGTTATAGTGATGGCGGAAATACATATTAAAATCGGTGGCAGGCTCAGAATTCTTACCAAAGGCTTTTTCCGGCTATTATTTTGAGCATTTACTTCAGGAGCCCACTCGCCTTGTAAATGATTGAGAAAACATACTTGACCTTTATGAACAAATAATCCTGAGCCAATATAGAGCAAAATCACGGATAGACTGTTTAGTGACTTAGTTGGTAAGGAGACTGAATACTGTAACATCCAAATACACTAAAATAAACGCAAGATATTTATATTTTAAAAAAGCAGATAAAAATTCACTTGGCGCTTTCCTACGAGACAGTCTCCACTCTTTCCAAACTAACTATATAAGTGTGGATCTAATGTGGCTTAGATTCAAAGAAACAATGTCGACGGCAATTGAGGAATTTATTCTGCATGAATTAAAAACCGATGCAACGGATCCCCCACGGTACAAAAATAAGTTCGTAACACTCATGGAGAAGTAACGACAAAAGGGTGCCAAATCTAAAACAATACCAAATCATCAAACTTGTCAACGTTTTCCTATAGCTAGAAACTTAGTGTGGACTTCAGTGGGTGGTGCTTTTAACAGTATGTCTCGAAATATGGCAGAAAATCCAATGAGCCACTGGTAGTAAATAATGTACCCATCCGGCAAAACGCAATCAATACGTTGTGAGTTTGCCACTGAAGGGGAGTAACTAAGTTCGGTTTACCGAAATTGGTTCACCAAAGAAGTCGAAGTACAAATCACATGAGTAACCTAGAAACAGATGTCCACAATGTAACAAATCAGTTCAAATTAATAAATGCAAGCCTTCCAACCCAGATTCTATTTCTTATGCTGATAAATAGCCCCATAATTAGCAATCACACATAACCACGCAGTCGACAAAAAATGGGTACGTTAAGACTGGAAAGTTACACAGGTGTCACCATTACTCAAGAAAAGAAATAGGAGTAATACACTGAATTACAGACTCATATCACTGACTTCGATTTGCTGTAGGATTTTGGAACACATGCGGTGTTCGAACAGTATGAATTATCTCGAAGGAAGCGATTTATTGACACATAGTCATTAGCTACTCTGAAAAATATTGTTCTTGTGAAACAGCGTCTCTTCATTCAAATGAGGTAATGAGTGCTTTCAACAGAAGATCTTAAATTCAATCCGTGTTTCTAGATTTGCAGGAGGCTTTTGACACTGTCCCTCACAAGCGTCTTCTAATCAACTTGCGTACTTGTGTAGTACCGTACCAGGTGTGTGACTGAGCACGTCATTCTCTGTTAGCAAGGTCACATTTCGTTGTAACTGACTGACTCACGGAATATCATCGAATAAAACAGAAGTGATATCGGCGTCCACTATGGAAATGTTATAAGCCATCTGCTGCTCCTAAGCTACATATACGATTTAGGAGACCATCTCAGCAGCCCTCGTACATTATTGTTTCCAGATGATGGACTCGTAATGACTTTACTAGACTGTAAATAAGATCAAAAGCAATTACAAAATAACTTTGACGATGTACCTGTATGGCGCGAAAAGTGTCAGTTGGGTTTAAATATTGAGAAGTGTGAGGTCTTTTACGTGAGTAGCAAAAGAAATCGGCTACATTTCGATTACACGATAAACCACACAAATCTAAAGGCTGTAAATACAACTAAATATCCACGGAGTACAATTAAGAACATCTTAAACCGGAACGATCCCACAGAAAATGTTGTCGGGAAGGCGAACCACAGAGTGCATTTTATTGGTAAAACACTTAAAAGATGCAATAGGTCTGCTAAAGATACTGCATACACGACGCTCACCGTTTTTTCTGCAGAACTGCTGCGCGATCCGGCATCGGTACCAGATAGGATTGATGGAGGACATCGAAAAAGTTAAAAAAAGGGGAGTTTTGTATTATCGCGAAGTGAGGGAGAGAGTGTCGTGGATAGAATAACGCGTGTTCGGTTGGCAGTTATTAAAACTTGGGTGGTTTTCGTTGCGGCTAGATCTTTTCACGAAATTTCAATCACCAACTTTTTCCTCCGAAATTGAAAACATTTTCTGACGTCCACCTTCACACGAAGAACTGAACATGTAATGAATTAAGATAATATGATTGATGGTGTCTGTGTTTGTTTTGTACAATGTATGTATTTTCAAAATACGGTATAAGCTCCGTGAACGTATACTGGAATGTATGGAGGGAAGAAAACGCCCCCTCAGCGAATCACTGTCGAGATATTTCAGAGAAGCTGCATTTGTGGTAGACGGTGGAACTGTGCTCCTATCAGCGACATATATTCGAGTAATGTCAATAAGTGCAACAGAAAACAGCGGAGCTCGTACAGAGGCAGCGGCTAATCTTTCGCCCTTACATCACTGGCGAAAATAGAAAGATTCTTGTGCAATTATTGTTTATAAGTCGGAAAGGGTTTCTTCATTCGTACTTAGTTGAGCTTTTCTACCCGGTATATGAGAGTTGCGTTCGCAGAACAATCGTTGAGGAGACACTGTTCAATCACCTTAGTGTGACCACCCGTAAAAACCATTTTGCGGCGCAGGCCGCTGCGAGACTGGTAGGAAGAGAGTCAGTGTGGTTCTGCAAAACACCAACAGAGATGTGAAGCCACGTTTTTCGATTGAGGAAAAGCCCGCTCCAGGTGGTCCCACAGGTTCTCAATTGGGTTCAGATTTGGAGAGTTTGGTGGCCAGGGCAGTATGGTAAACTGCAAGCTGTGTGTGTTGTGGTTTGTAGGAGAGCCAACACCGTCTTACTAGAGGAGGCCGAAAGGCACGCGTTTTAGCTCACGCAGGCTGGCGTGAGGTCTGGAACAGGACCAGGAAACTAGAATTTAGAAAAAACGGACGTAGCTGGTGGAATCCATTAATGACGAACGTCGGTCTGGACGGTACATGATTCACAATATCAATAGTAAGTGATAATGGCGCCTTGCTAGGTCGTAGCAAATGACGTAGCTGAAGGCTAGGCTAACTGTCTTCTCGGCAAATGAGAGCGTATTTTGTCAGTGAGCCATCGCTAGCAAAGTCGATTGTACAACTGTGGCAAGTGCTAGAAAGTCTCTCTAGACCTGCCGTGTGGCGGTGCTCGGTCTGCAATCACTGATAGTGGCGATACGCGGGTCCAACGTATACTAACGGACCGCGGCCGATTTAAAGGCTACCACCTAGCAAGTGTGGTGTCTGGCGGTGACACCACAGTGTGACACGTTACTTTGTCCTTCTTATAGATCTACATCTACATTTATACTCCGCAAGCCACACAACGGTGTGTGCCGTTGTCATTACCTCCCTTTCCTGTTCCAGTCGCGTATGTTTCGCGGGAAGAACGACTACCGAAAAGCCTCCGTGCGTGCTCGAATCTCTCTAATTTTACATTCTTGACCTCCCAGGGAGGTATAAGTAGGGAGACGCAATATATTCGTTACCTCATCCAGAAACGCACCCTCTCGAAACCCGGACAGCAAACTACACCGCGATGCAGAGAGCCTTTCTTGTAGAGTCTGCCACTTGAGTTAGCTAAACATCTCAGTAACGCTATCACGCTTACCAAATAACCCTGTGACGAAACGCGCCGCTCTTCTTTGGATCAGCCGGCCGAAGTGGCCGAGCGATTCTAGGCGCTTCAGTCTGGATCCGAGCGACCGCTACGGTCGCAGGTTCGAATCCTGCCTCGGGCATGGATGTTTGTGATGTCCTTAGGTTAGTTAGGTTTAAGTAGTTCTAAGTTCTAGGGGACTGATGACCTCAGAAGTTAAGTCCCATAGTGGCCAGAGCCATTTGAACCATTTGAACCTTCTTTGGATCTTCTCTATCTCCTCTGTCAACGCGATCTGGTACGGATCACATACTGATGAGCAATGCTCAAGTATAGGTCGAACAAGTGTTTTGTAAGCCACCTCCTTTGTTGATGGACTACTTTTTCTAGGGACTCTCACACTTAATCTTAACCTGGTACCCGCCTTACCAATAATTAATTTTATATGATCATTCCACTTCAAATCGTTCCGCACGCCTACTCCCAGATATTTTACAGAACTAACTGCTACCAGTGTTTCATCCGCTATCATATAATCATACAATAAAGGATCCTTCTTTCTATGTGTTCACAGTACATTACATTTGTCTATGTTAAGGGTCAGTTGCCATTCCCTGCACCAAGTGCCTATCCGCAGCAGATCTTCCTGCATTTGGCTGCAACTTTCGAATGCTGCAACTTCTCTGTATACAACAGCATCATCCGCGAAAAGCCGCATGGAACTTCCGACACTATCTACTAGGTCATTTATATATACAGATGCCATCGTGCTCAGAAAAACAAACTGCCTGTAGGAGTAGACATGATCCCAGTGATCTTTGCATACTTGTGTCGATCCAACGTGCCTTCCAGAATGGCGAGAACACCTAGACGATGAAGAGCATTCAGTGTGGGTGCATGAAACAGACGCCTGTTGCGGAGACCCAAAAGCACAACGTTCGCTGAACAATCGTTGAGGAGACACTGTTGTTACCCTCTTAATTCCTCTGGGCGGTAAGTTTTTCAACAGTCGCGCATCTGTTTGCCCGAACACGTCTCCACAGCCGTCACTCATCCCTCTGGTGCACCATAGTTCCTGTGCGCCAGATTTGGATAGCACCAGTTTGCTGCGCACGCTGTGCTTTAACCGGGGCTACATGCGAACAGTTTACAAACTTTGATGTTCCGAAAATGCTTCCGCCCTTGTCCCGGAAGCCAATGGTCATGCCTATTGGGACATCATATCCACCATTCAATTTCCGAATTACGACGACGTCTGCATTGTTTCCCGCCGCCCTCGAACCCCCTTTATATACGGTCCACTGCTGCTGTTGGCACCTGCCGTCTTTGAGTGGTTATTGCAATTTGATATTGCTAAATATGTATCATCTCCATCTTTATTCTATTGTTTCCAAACGGAATATAGAGGGGCAGTAGCTGAACTAAAACCACGTTTTTGTTCATTTTCCATCACTAGAGGGGAATTCCATTAGTTAAGGGATCTTCGGCCTTTCAGACCTTCATGCACAAATTTTAACACTAAAAAAAATTGTGATCACTCAAATATTTGTTAAATTAGCTGAGTAACTGGCATTTCCTCGGTATCTATTATTCTGATCCAGTAGTCCACACCCTCCCCCTCCTTTCCTCTGACCATCTCCATCTTCATGTCCTCTCTTGTCCATCTGCTCCTCCCCCCTCTGACCATTTGCTTCTTCCCCCTCATTTCATCTCGTCTTCCTTCCCCCCCCCCCCCCCAACTAAGTCCATCTCCTCCTCCCCACTCTCTGTGTCCATCTCTTCTTCCCCCCTCTCCATGTTCACCACCTTCTCTTTCCTCTCTCTGTCCGTCTCCTTCTCTCCTCTCACTACGTCCATCTTCTCTTCCTTCATTTCTTTGTCCACCGCGCGGGGCAGCCGAGCGGTATGAGGCGTCTTGTCACGGTCCGCACGGCTTACCCCGTCGGAGGTTCGAGTTCTCCCTCGGGCATGGGTGTGTGTGTCGTCCTTAGCGTAAGTTAGTTTAAGTTAGATTAAGGAGTGTGTAAGCTTAGGGACCGATGACCTATGCAGTTTGGTCCCATAAGCCATTACCACAAATTTCCAAATTTCTCTGTCCTTTTCCAACTATCCTTCCCTCTGTTCATCATCTTCTCCTCACTCTCTCCGTCTATCTCTTCCTCACACTGTCTGTTCCATCTCCTTGTCAAAAAAAACAAAAAGGTTCAAATGGCTCTGAGCACTATGAGACTTAACAGCTATGGTCATCAATCCCCTAGAACTTAGAAGTACTTAAACCTAACCAACCCAAGGACATCACACATCACATCTCCTTGTCTTTCCCTTCTTTGTCAATCTTCTCCTCTCCCCTCTCTCTGTCCACTTCCTACTCCCCCTCTCTCTGCCCATCTCTTCCTCCACTCTATCTGTGTCTATCTCCTCCTTTCCTTTCACTGTCTCTCCATCATCTGCTCCCCCCCTCTCTTGCAGCGTTATCACGCTCACCAGAATACGAGAGCTGGTGGCTCTCGTCCCCACATAATTTCATTCCAGATCTTACTAATAATCGTTTGTGTACCAGGTTTGTTTGAAATCGTTCGAGTAGTTTAGGGCTAGCTTTTTACATGTGCTGTTGCCTACGCGTCCACATTTCATATAAATTTTTTGTATGTTTTGCATATTTGACACGTGTTTGTAAGCATGATTCACGTGTTTCTCTGGCGAATTTCGCCGTGGAGTTTCATTTTCATGCAGCTCAATGTTTATGACGCCATAGCTCCGCAACTGTGTACTGAACAATGGTGTAATTTTGGAGGTAAGTCTAGTGATATATTAAAAGTATTGACATAAAGCCACGCAGGAGGAAAGCGAGCATGGTAAACAATATATGTAATCTGCAGAAAGCCGAGTGGTCGCAAGGTTATTAGTCATTAACTGAATACAGAATTAATTTACTGATCCGAAATGACGTGCTTTGGCGTATGCCATCATCAGATAGGCTAACCATCAAACCTGACAGTTACATACAATAACGTGGCTATTGTCTGCAAAATGTGTAGTGAATAGATTTAGTAGCAAAGAAGTAATAAATAAAATAAAATAAATCGAAACGTCATGCAAGATGCTGCAGTTTTTACTCATTCTCCTAAACTGTGCGTCACACAATGACGTACTTTTGTAAGTACATTCTGTGGTATATGATAATACTGTCTGCAAAATGTGTCTCGAATACAGGTAGGAAAAGAACTAATAACTTCAAACGTCATGCTTCATGAGGCAGTTTTACTGCATGACCAGCGAAAAATGTAGTAAGCGATAGACTTTTGTTTCCTTTCCTCATTTTGTGCTGGTTTTCAGCTAGAAGTTTCGTAAAGTTTGTAGCAAGTCCTCTCATACTCAAATACTGGATGACTGTAATTTGGTACTCGTTCATCTCCGGCTGCAATGATTCTTCACTGTCAGTCATACACTTTTGACAGGTAAATGGTTTTGACCCCTACAGCGATTTTTCTCGAGACAGTTAGTGATGTGTAACATGTTTGTTTTAAATCGATCCAGTGGTTTACGATGAGATATGGAAAATGCGTACATACTTATATCCATTTTTATAATACGCATGGATATAGTTACAAACTATTTTGAAATGATAATCCAATGCCAACAGAGACTTAATCTCATCAAAGAACAAGGGTGGCAGGTTATGTTAATAACATATACAATACGTATAATGCAATCCGCAACCCTTTCTTATGCTCTTTGGTAGTTGCTTTCCGTTGGAACTTTTAAAACAGGACACTAAAACTGACAGGTAATCTCGGTGGCTAACTATTATGATTAGGATGACATACAGAACAAAGTGGGAGATACATCAAAACGTTAGAAATAGTCACGACAGAGTTGCAGTAACCTATTAGAAAAAGTACGGTAAGATGCTTAAATGTTATTAGGTATGCAACAACAAGTGGTATGTAAATACAATAATAAATTTTTAGGATAAAATTGAAACCTGATGGTCAGTCCTGAAGGAAGGGCCTGGCCAGCAACCTAAGCTTGAGGAAATAAATTCAGTAAGTAATTACTTTTTTTACTGATAAATGAGATATATGTACTCTATTTAATAATATCTTTCTAAATGAAGCCACCGAATTAAATAAAATATATTTTCTTCAGTTTCTTCATAGAATCATACCACTGTCTTGGGAAACGGCTTTATGAGTGTGTTATCTGAAATACATCTCCGTGATAATGAAAAGGGGAGGTTGGGTCTATAATTAAATCGCTGAAGACTAAATAACAACGTCGTGATTTGCCGCCGAGAGTGACTGATAAAATTTCTTTATTGAACAAACAGTTTAGTATTTGTAGTATTACTAGGCAATATAAAATCAATGGTGTCAGATAGCAAAATCTATGAATTCGTTGCTGTTGTCACGCAATAATACAAATTACATCGTCAGTCAAAAAGCTAGCCAGACAGTGCACTCATCCATCAACATTAACGCTCAGAATGCAAGCATTCCACGCATTGCCGCGGCACAGCTGGTCACAGTGACGAAAGATCTGGACGCCAATTAATTAAACTCTCTGCGAATGCATCTCAGTTAAAACTTCCATCCACTTACGTGTTCTATCAGTAATATAAAACGCTCTATATCATTACATTGTAAAGTTTAGAACAATTACGGTGTAGGATACCACTTCGTGTATTTACTGCGATCCAACGCACTACCTGATCCACATTAAGGTACATTAATTGAGATATATTACCATTAAACACAGACCGTCCAGTAGTGTAATCTATTATGAAGACGTCTTCCTCCAAAGGCATGAGTTGATTCTCCCCTAGTCTATTACTAAACAACTATGAATTAAACATCCTGGCACATTGGATCTGAGTGCTGGACCGAGACTCGAATGCTGGAACTTTGTCTTCTGCAGGCTAGTGAAAATCTTATTCTGGAAACATCGACCAGGCTTTGGCTAAGTCACGTCTCCTAAATATCCTTTCTATCAGAAGTGCCAGATCTGTATGTTTCGCAGGAGAGCTTCTGTAACGTTTGGAAGGCAGGAGACGAGGTGCTGGCAGACGTAAAGCTGTGAGGACGGGGCGTGAGTCGTGCTTGGGTAGATCAGACTATGCCGGCACAGTAGCTCAGTGTGTTCGGTCAATGAGCTGGTTGGCCTCTGTAATAAAAAAACTGAGTGGAAGAATCCAGAAAAAGAACTTAAACGTATGTCATGTGACTTTCGCAACAACCAAACACAGCTATCAACAGAGAACAAAATGAGATTAAAAATATATATGGTAGAGCACTAGCCCGCGAAAGGCAAAGCTCCCGAGTTCGAGTCTCGGTCCGGCACACAGTTTTAATTTGCCAGGAAGTTTTATATCAGCGCACACTCTGCTGCAGAGGGAAAATCTCATTCTGGGAACTATGAATTAAATTTAGGAGTTAGTTAGATCTGCTCTTCAGACACGCTATGCTGGCGTAATTGTGGCGAGGTTATTAAAAAAGCGGAATATGTTTTCTCGGAAAAGTATATCAAGCCTAAGCAATTTCAATACACAGTATGCAGAGACCTCTGACACAGTTTCCAGATGTTTCTGCGAACACATGTTCTGAAAATGTTGTATAGATATATTTTTCAGTATTAATTTATTGTTCTTTTTTTCTCACGTCTCATTCTTACTTATGGCAATTGCTTCAAGGCCCTGTAATTATTAAGATGATAATTTCAATATTCGCTGTGTAGTCTTATTAATTATGCCTAAACTGTTGCGTCGGTCATAAAATCACCGAATTAAATCATCTCAACCTCGATGTGCATTTTACTTCATACAGTAATAAATAGCACAATGCATTAAAGTTCATATAGGGTGTAACAAACTGATATCAACTAACGTATTCGCGTACAAAGCTTCAGCTACGGGCGCCAGTCCCCTCCATTGATCCACCAGCTCAGCAACAAACGTCAGTTTATATGCTGATAGAAGTCTACTACAGTTACTTGCAATAGTTGTGACAGCCTTCATGGAAATAAAAGGGCGACGAAATCTTGTAGGCCTTGACAACGCCACTGTAGGGACCGCTATGCGCAGTGGCGTAAATGTAAGAACTCAGGTCTCCTACCATAGGGTAGGCCTGTTGCTAGACATTTTCCACCATAACTTACACTTTTTTTGACCTCATTGAACGACGCTGCCAAGTACGGATATTTATCCTCCATTTGTTAATCGACACATCACTGACAAGCCCTCGACATCTCCCGACATCGTTTGTTACAACTTGATGATGTGGTCTTCAGTCGAAGATTGGTTTGATTAAATTCTCCACGCGTATGTATCCTGGGCTAGGCTCTTTATCTCTTTTGCTCAACTACTGTCTCACCTTCAACCTGAGTAATGTAGCTAATCCTGGTCTCCAAGATCTACATTTAGTCGTTGACACGTACAACGCTTCCCTCCATTGACATATTGACCATTCATTGATGCGTTTGCCATAAATATCTTTTTCTTCATTTTTAACTAGTACTTCACCACTCATTTGATCCTCTCCATCAATTAGCAGTATTATTCTGTAACATCATATTTCAAAATCACTTTTCTGTCGTCCACATTCATAAAGTTTCGTTCGTCACGTCCAGATTGGGATTTCGCTTTAGACAGAATATTCTGAGGCAGAGGAAATATATCAGTGATTCAACAAAAGCATTCAATTAGAAACTAATGAAGTAGTTTTTTATATGTGATTTCAGTGATTGATCTTAACTTACATATACGTAATATACGAGTGTGTTGTCAAACTTGAACGATGCAGTGAATCCTGTATTAGCATCGGACAAGATAAGTATATAGTCAATGAAACATGCGATATTCGAAATTCGCACTGTGCCTATTCATAATCTACCATTTAAAGCTCATGTAAAGTAGTCACACAGCTCTTGAGCCGAACGAAGCAGTAGTACTCCAGGACAAGTCACAAATCAACGGGCGTTTTAAGCTGGATTCGCACAGTACTCATCTGTTTCTTAGAATTTTCTCGTTTTGAGAGTACTGAAAGGCGATCTGTGTTAATTGTTAAAAACAATTCAACAACCAATCTCGCATAAATTACTCTTCCTTTAATACAACCGCTTTCGGCAGACTTCGCTGTTATCTTCATTTATGTAAGAAAGTGAATGTGTATGGAATGTGTCTCACAAGTTAGAAAGATGTAACATATGACATAAAGGTTTTAGTTTGGCAGTATAAAAACCGAAAGTCGCCTGTACATTAACATACATTAAAAATATTTTTGTTGTAAAATTTGTTCATATTACGCCGAACCTTAGGCAGAAGATGTCAAGTGGATAGCAATCAAAAATTTATAAAAGGTTTTCCATCGCTTGAATATTTAAAAAAAAACATACAGCACCTTGTGCAAATGGCCTTGTTGTTTGGTTGATTTGGGAGAGGGACCAACCAGCGAGGTCAACGGTCCCATCGCATTATAGAATGATGGAGAAGGAAAGCGGCCGTGCCCTTTCAAAGAAACCATCTCCGCATTTGTCTCAATCGATTTAGGGAAATCTCGGAAAAACCTAACTCAGTATGGCCGGACGCAGGTTTAAACCGTCGTCCTCCCGAATGCGAAACCACTGAGCCACATCGCTCGGTTGCTCAAAGAGGCTTGTTGCATCAGGCCAACACAGTACACAGTAGCATATCTGTTTACATACGCTGTACATATTTTAAACATTGCGAATCCACTTTAAACGACATAAAAGGTACAACTGGCAGGTATTATTGCTAAGGTAACAGTTATATAGTGTGTTGCAGCCACTAACTGTCTCTTACATCGGAACCATCTAACAGGTCGTAAATAATTCCCTTTTCATATTTAAAATTAACTTGGTTAGTGAGTGGCCTTTAAGAACAGTAAATATTGCAAAACTCTACTTTACTAACCACTGAAACACATATTTCATTCTCACAATTCACTTTACAACTTCATATACTGCATGCATAATAGGAAAATTAAGGTCTTTAGCTGCCATGATAAAGAAAATGGAAAAAGAAAGTTTGAATACGAGCAGACATGCAGCATTAGCAAGCCCCATCCTCTTACATCCATTACATTATTATATGCAAGATCATATTATGATTACCCCACACTTTCCCAGTGTAAGGATCTAGTGTGACGTTTTATCTTAGACAATTGTACTCCTCTCCTTTTAACGTCTGAGACTTTTATCACAAAAATCATGGTACTTCTAGGTTAGACCTTTAGTTGCATTCCTGTAGGTGCCCATTGTAGTCGTAAGATCCGCTGCAAGCTGTCAGTGTGCTGCGACCTTTATTCTATACAAATATTGTGATCTTATAAACTCTAACCCTGAAAAAGTATCATCCATGTTGTTGCCTGCATTACATAAATAACATGTACCACACACACACACACACACACACATATATATATATATATATATATATATATATATATATATATATATATATATATATATATATTGCCCATAGGGACTTACCACCACCTATATATTTTTCTATGTTGTAGTATAACACATCTGCACATCTGTATGCACAACCCAACGTACCAGAGTATGGCTTGCTTCTGTCTAATGCAAGTTTTTAAGGGGAACCTCGGGCCAACAAAGAACAGTTGTTTAGGTGTCACGCTTGAACTGCGGTTTTTTTCTTGTCTTACCAGGTTCACCATCTCATTGCTTAATATTTGCTTTCTGCACCTTGTAGACAGCTGATTGTGAACAATTATACCTCAAGGCTGCAGTAGTCTGCTTGACATAGTTTGTACGGGCTGTGTGGTTTCATGATGTCTACTGTACCTAAGTACCGCGAGTTTTGTTTTTTCGTTGTCAGGTTGTGGCCAAGCAAGAGATACAGAGAAATATTACGAAGATTGTAAATTGATTCATGTGAGTGTTATAAAATAGTATCTACATCCACGTGTTTACTCTGCTATTCACAATAAAGTGCCTGGCAGAGGGTTCAATGAACACCTTCAATCTGTTTCTCTACCGTTCCACTCTCCAACGGCGCGCGGGAAAAATGAGCACTTAAATTTTCTATGCGAGCCCTGATTTGTCTTATTTTATCGTGATGATCATTGCTCCCTATGTAGGTGGGTGCCAACAGAATGTTCTCGCAATCGAAGGAGAAAACTAGTGATTGAAATTTCATGAGGAGATCCCGTCGCAACGAAAAACGCCTTCGTTTTAATGATTGTCACTCCAATTCACATATCATGTCTGTGGCACTATCTCCCCTATTTCGCGATAGTACAAAACGAGCTGCCCTTCTTTTTACTTTTTCGATGTCATCCATCAGTCCCAACTGATGCGGATTCCACACAGCACAGCAATACTCCAGAATAGGACGGATAAGATCGGTGTAAGCTGTTTCTTTAGTAGACCTGTTGCACCTCCTAAGTGTTCTGCCAATGAATCGCAGTCTTTGGTTTGCTCTACCCACGACATTTTCTATGTTCTCGTTCCAATTTAGAGTATTTGTAATTGTAATCTCTAAGTATTTACTTGAATTTACAGCCTTCACATTTGTGTGACTTACTGCGTAATCGAAATTTAGTAGATTTCTTTTAGTAGTCATGTGAATAACTTCACACTGTTCTTTATCCAGGGTCAACTGCCACTTTTCACACCATACAGATATCTTATCTAAATCATTTTGCTAATCGTTTTGGTCATCTTATGACTTTACGAGACGGTAAATGGCAGAATCATTGTAAACAATCTAAGACGGCTACTGAGATTGCTACCTGTGTCGTTAATATTGACCAGGTAGAATAGAGGACCTATAACACTTCCTTGGGAAACACCGGATATTACTTCTGTTTTACTCGATGACTTTCCGTCTATTACTACGAACTGTGACCGCTCTGAAAGGGAATCACGAATCCAGTCGCACAACTGAGGCGATATTCCATAGGCACGCAGTTCGGTCAGAAGAAAACGGCCATTTAGATGCTGCTATCTGGGCATACAGCATTTTACGGCAGATGTTCCCTTCGCCCCCCCCCCCCCCCCGGCCATATATAAATAGGGCGCGAGAGGCATTGAGACACTTTACTTCACACCCAGCTCGCAACTGGTCCGCGTGAGTGAAACGTCGGCTCAAACACTGCCTCTGATTGCGTCATAGCCAGTCTGCAACTAAAGACATGTTTTCGGAACAAATACGAAGTGAACTCGCGAGATTTGTACACCATCCTGGATCGCTTCGATTTCACGGAAGTAACTGTTTGTGTGCCGCCCTTAATGTTAACAAAACAGCGTGGCAAGTTGTGAGATTATTTTCCACTTTTCGTTGGTTGGTTTGTGGGATGAAATGGACTATACTGCTATCGTCATCGGTCCCTTGTTTTTATTGCCGTTTCAAATATACCGGTTATTTTTGAAACACCCTGTACCTAATCATACGACTCTTTTAGGATATTCCCACTTTCGTAATAATACTGACCATTTTCTTCATTTTTCTAGCCTGTTGTTGTATAATTAGTTTACTAAAACTGACAATGTCCATGCAACAATTGAAATGCTTTTTCTCATCACGGCGAACCAAATAAAACTTTGTTATTTGTGACTGCTTTTCGACTGTTTCTAGCTTGCAATGAAATTACACTCCTGGAAATTGAAATACGAACACCGTGAATTTATTGTCCCAGGAAGGGGAAACTTTATTGACACATTCCTGGGGTCAGATACATCACATGATCACACTGACAGAACCACAGGCACATAGACACATGCAACAGAGCATGCACAATGTCGGCACTAGTACAGTTTATATCCACCTTTCGCAGGAATGCAGGCTGCTATTCTCCCATGGAGACGATCGTAGAGATGCTGGATGTAGTCCTGTAGAACGGCTTGCCATGCCATTACCACCTGGCGCCTCAGTTGGACCAGCGTTCGTGCTGGACGTGCAGACAGCGTGAGACGACGCTTTATCCAGTCCCAAACATGCTCAATGGGGGACAGATCCGGAGATCTTGCTGGCCAGGGTAGTTGACTTACACCTTCTATAGCACGTTGGGTGGCACGAGATACATGCGGACATGCATTGTACTGTTGGAACAGCAAGTTCCCTTGCCGGTCTAGGAATGGTAGAACGATGGGTTCGATGACCGTTTGGATGTACCGTGCACTATTCAGTGTCCCCTCGACGATCACCAGAGGTGTACGGCCAGTGTAGGAGATCGCTCCCCACACCATGATGCCGGGTGTTGGCCCTGTGTGCCTCGGTCGTATGCAGTCCTGATTGTGGCGCTCACCTGCACGGCGCCAAACACGCATACGACCATCATTGGCACCAAGGCAGAAGCGACTCTCATCGCTGAAGACGACACGTCTCCATTCGTCCCTCCATTCACACCTGTCGCGACACCACTGGACGCGGGCTGCACGATGGTGGGGCGTGAGCGGAAGACGGCCTAACGGTGTGCGGGACCGTAGCCTAGCTTCATGGAGACGGTTGCGAATGGTCCTCGCGGATACCCCCGGAGCAACAGTGTCCCTAATTTGCTGGGAAGTGGCGGTGCGGTCCCCTACGGCACTGCGTAGGATCCTACGGTCTTGGCGTGCATCCGTGCGTCACTGCGGTCCAGTCCCAGGTCGACGGGCACGTGCACCTTCCGCCGACCACTGGCGACAACATCGATGTACTGTGGAGACCTCACGCCCCACGTGTTGAGCAATTCGGCGGTACGTCCACCCGGCCTCCCGCATGCCCACTATACGCCCTCGCTCAAAGTCCGTCAACTGCACATACGGTTCACGTCCACGCTGTCGCGGCATGCTACCAGTGTTAAAGACTGCGATGGAGCTCCGTATGCCACGGCAAACTGGCTGACACTGACGGCGGCGGTGCACAAATGCTGCGCAGCTAGCACCATTCGACGGCCAACACCGCGGTTCCTGGTGTGTCCGGTGTGCTGTGCGTGTGATCATTGCTTGTACAGCCCTCTCGCAATGTCCGGAGTAAGTATGGTGGGTCTGACACACCGGTGTCAATGTGTTCTTTTTTCCATTTCCAGGAGTGTATGTTGTTCACATGCATGTAGTACAGTGTGTCATATACATTATTACATACATATCATAGTAATCACAGTGAGACTTCTATACTTCAGATATTGGGCGCTTTTTACCAGGAGCACAAAGGGATCACACCTGTGGAGATTATCCCTTTCAAAGTTTTTGTAACAGATCGTACAGATACGCTAGCTTACTAGGCAGCGAGAATAGAACCTTGCTTTACTTTCCTGTCTTGTTTCTTAATCACATGATTTTGCAATATTCCTTGCTTCCTTATTCACTACGATCTGTCGCTTCTTGCGATCTGAAAACATAACGGATGCATATGATGTAATTTCAGCGGCCAATGGCTCATCAGTTACTAAAGTATACATTTTATTGACAGAAGAAAAACAAAACAAAACTATGCAGATATAAATAACAGAAAAGTATCTACTTTCATGACAATGTTTTTCGAACTCCATATCAGAAGGCACACATGGCTAGCTTGTGCATTCCTGTCGCGCGCATTATCCTTCGCTGCTGACAATACACTGACCATTGTGTTGTGCGACAGATCATTTGATTATTTTTCTCAATAACTATTTTATTCGCGATCACGCTTCGTTAGTTTGGCAAGCCCTAGGTGAGTAAACAGTTTCTGGCATATGCCTATCATTCCACCTCAAGGAACGCTCGTCATTATTCTAAAACTGCTCAGATCAAGAGAAGGAATAAAGTCCTTCGGTAAGTTTCCATTCCAGTCACTCACTGTTAAAAATGCGATGGGTTACAGGGATTCCACCAAAATTCCAACAGATTTGCCAATCTGTTTTCGTTTGAGTTGTTTTTTCTCATTCGAAGAAGCATCACCATTTATGAGTAAAGGCCACATTTCTCTTGGTGACTGGTTTAATTGTACTTCCTTTGTCACAATGTAATTTGCCAAACTCATCTCACAGCAGCTATTGAGACATAATTCTAAAAAGGAGGGCCTCATTAAAGAAGTAATTGGCAATTACAGAGCTCAATAACTTACGAAAAATCTCCTAGTATCGGTTTGCAGTAACGTAAAAGAAGAAATTTGATGTTTATTTTCACACTAGGAAGCTCTTGTTTCGCTTGCTGTCGATAACTCTTAAAAAATTACAGTCACTGGGGTAAAATAAATAAAAAAAGAAGTGTAAGTAGTGATATATCGCCATAGATAAGAAAGTTCCGTGTGTTTAATAATTGGCAAAACACTCTCCTACTTGTGTGCTATCATTCGCCAAGCTTTCGTTTCGATGTCTCGAGTGGTTTAGGAGAAACGAGAGATGTTGCGAGTATTGCGTTCTCGCGGGCTTGAGATCGGAAGTGAGGGCACTACATGGGTTCCATTTTCTCGAGATCGTAGGCAGATAGAGATCTCCTCCCAAGTCTAAATAATAATTCAGCATGTTAGCTAAATTTCATACGTAGTAACATATGGTGTAATACGCACCAAACGCAAAATCATAGCGACCCGTAATTTTCGTTGCAAACTTTTTGAATTTTGCATAGTGTCTTACTAAAATGTGTACATCACAATAAGAATGGTCATTAGCGAGGTGATGGGCACTTCGTCACGAAGCTGACATATAACGCTACTAGTAAGGCAAAAATCATATATTTTCAGAGAATAGTTCCTGTACAATCGTTTGAGAAAGATGAGAGGTTGCTCGCACTTCTGTTCAGCCAGCGCAGAGCGTCGCCAGTCGGCGCGTGCCAAGTACGGTGCACGCGTCGCAATATGCTCTGCACCCGCGCGACCCGTGCGGCACGTGCGTGTCGCGCTGTAGTGTCGTGTCACGTCACACGTGCTATACGCTTCTTAATTTTTGTCTAGCCTTACGATGACAGCGAAGTCTGCTCGAACTGGTTGTCTTAAATAAAGAAACATTTTATGCGATCTTCTTTGCTGAATGGTTTTTAGCAACTGTATCTCGTTTAACCCTGGAGCACCAAAAAGTTTCAGTCATCTACGACGGAGAGCAGCGTACTTGAGCACCGTGCGGAGGCGTGGACGCTTTGCATTACAGATACCCACAAGTGATAATCACGCAGCGAGTGAATAAAAAAAATTAATTTAAATCCAGAAAATTTTTTAAAGCCACTGTCGAAGAATGCGTATACTTTGCTGTCTACGGAAATCCGTGCGAGATTAGCGTGTATGAGTTTCCATATTCGAATGGAACGTTATGGAAGGCCATAATGTTGCTGTGAGTTACAGTAATCTAACCCCTTCCCAATGTTTTAGGGTGTACCCGTGAAGGCGTAGGCGGCAGGTCGTTCCATGTGTGAGATCAACACTGATCCACATAACAGCAGCGTCTTTTGTAGATGTTATCTGCCGCATCTTCAGCGCTGTTACCCACAGAGCTCTGGTGGTTTTGTGTTAGATAATACATTCTGTTTGGAAACCGGAGAGCCGAAATGGTCTTCGTACACGGACAGGCGAATGACTACCACACTTTGGTTCGCCGCAGTCAGTGGTCGCGACATCACAGTGACTGGATTTGCACAAGTCATACAGCGCCAGCTCAAGGCCTTATGGTGTGGGTTGCTAGTACAACCACAGATCATACCTGGTGCGTGTCCAGGCAACTGTGACCAGTATGACATACGTAAATTACATCCTACAAACTGTAGTCACCCCCTCTCTGCACAACATCCCAGACGCCGTTTTTCAGCAAGACAATGCACAGCCACTTGTTTCTGCTTGAACACTTGTCTTCTTAGTGTCACAGAATAGCAGCCTTTTGACTTTACCTTACGGCAAGAAAAGACGAATGAATTGACTGTTGGTGTTAATAACGATCATCCTCCTTTATCTCCTCCGAACTACTGCAGATGACGTGTCACTGAGCACATTTGTTCTGTGCATGCAGCACACGTGAGGCGCCTGGTTGTTTCCACTGCACTGTGTGGAATACGAAGATTCTGTTATAGTTCACTAACCTGCTGTCTTCAAGTAGATGTCCCCAGCGCAGAAAACAGCACGCAGGTCGTAGGTTCTATATCTTGCTGCTGAAACTGACTTTTAGCGAGGTTCTGTTCTGAAATAATGTATCACTTCTTTGGGATGCCATTCTCGTATTTTAATATAGCCACACGAGAAGACTACATGATCTTAACACAACACCTTCTGATACAGCAAAGTACATGATCAAACACAAAGTTTACGAAAATGTATCTTTACACTATTTGTGACACGTGTCTGTCCCTCGTGACTACCAGAGTGAATCTTTTAATACTGAATACTGGAAAGCCCATCCTGCCATAGACAACATGACTGTACATCTCGACTGCCTAATCCAGATTCACGAACAGGAGCTTAATTAACAATTGGAACCACATCCTACGATAGACAACATGTATGTTCTTCTCGACTGCCTAATCCAGAGTGACAAACAGCCCGAAGCACTTCTCGCGCCATACCAGAACAGGGGTGACCCGAACGCTTACGAAGTGCTTCGTGTGCAATTTCGTCAATCTTTTATTTTTTATTTAAATTGTTTTTAATAATTCTAAAATGACTGATTGATAGTCAGCTGTTGAGCTATATTTATATTAAAAAGTGAAGTCATTCCAATGAGTAGGTTAACTAATAATAATAAGTATACTTTAGCGTTTTGCCGCCCTTGATCCGAACACAGCAGCCAATCACCGAGCAGTAGCTTTATGCAGGCGGTGCTTCTCACGGAAATGGTACCGAATCTAACATCTGTCACAGGTACCTCACACCACATTTCGTCATCTATATACTTCTTGCATCTCCACTGCTCTGGGGCAGCTTCTTGGAGACTAATATGATAGCTGACTAAGCCAGAAACATTGCAACCTGCCTCATAACCAGACATGTCGCCAGTCGAGAATGTGTGCGATAGGGTGAGACGATGGATTCAACGCTGTGGCCCAACTTCAACCACCACAGATGAACTTTGGAACCAGGTGAATACAGCGTGGATGGCTGTACCACCAGATGCCATTCGCTCCTTATACACGTGGATACGATCACTCATTGAATAAGTTATCAAGGCCCATGGCAGACCCTGTGCCTGCTAGGCAACAGGACACACGCTGAACCGAGGTGACTTCAATGCTTATCAGTTTTGCAGAATATCCTAATGTACTAGTACCTTTCCTGTGAAGATCAACGTCCTATCTCTAATCGTTCAAGGTGTTCCGTTTTCTTCTGAGCGTGAGTGTACATCGACTGGTCCACCTCTCGTGACATCTAGTGGGCAGTTAGGATTTACATAGGAGTTTCCGGATACTTTTGATGAGGTAGTATACATAGATACTATGCATTCCGTACTTGCGTGCTTGGGGGAGGATGGTTTTTGTCATTGTAGCAGGTGTACTTTGCATCATTGGTAATCATACCTTTCCGCTGTCTCTCACAGCCACGTCAGCGAGACCGTGGATGACTCAGTAGAAGAAGTTTTCAGTCCAGGTGGTTCCAGACATATTCAACATTGGGGTTTTGCTTGGAAAAAGAGGAGAAGTTGTGATCTAAAGCTCCTATCACAAGACTGTGTGCGAGTATGTTGGAACCAGTCCCGAAGCTTCCCACGGTGTCTCGTTATATGAGGATATGTGACACTATTGAGGGTGATATGACTGTCGCAAGGACTTAATCATAGTCATGGAGGCTCCTCCGCAACCTGCCAACTGCCACCATCCCATCCCGAGCTCAACAAAGCGTCGCCTACACACCCATCCCCATACGTAAACCTAGACACTTGTATTACATTATTCCCTCAGTCTGGACACACTCTTTGAAGTTGAATAAAAAGTACAGTAATTCATTAAAACTTAAAAATGCTGTTTCATTTTCAATACTTCAGCAAACCGAGGCGCAGTTTTAATCATTTCTCTCAGATTCAAGAACGCATGAAGCAACTATTCGTAACTACAGCTTTGCACGTAATTAATACTCCACAGTACCCAAGGCACATTTTAATTAAATGCAAAAGGGAACAGCATCTTCTGATGATTTGTAAGAGTAAAATTACTTTCTTACTTTTAAAATAAAAGTATTAAAATCATCTAACCATTACACAAAATAATTTCCCAAAAAGTGAAATAATGCCCAACACCCTGTTTCAGCAGAAAACAGGAACGAAATCATAATTTAAAAGAAATAAATAAGTGTGAACATCCTGTAAAATATTTATTTGCTATTGAAACATATGTGTCATAAATTCAAGTCTTTGTTAAATGGGTTTTCTTACTTGTCATATATGTGAAAAAGACCCATTACTTTATACGTGTTGTAAGTAGGCTATTTAGGTTTTTATTATGGTAACGCCACGTAGCGCTCTGTATGAAAATCACTGACTGTGCTGTATGCACTCTGTGGCTGGTTGGCATTGTTGGAATGTTCGCTATTATAGTGTTGTGCAGTTGGATGTGAACAGCGCGTAGCGTTGCGCAGTTGGAGGTGAGTCGCCAGCAGTGGTGGATGTGGGGAGAGAGTTGGCGGAGGTTCCAGAGCGGATGATCTGGACGTGTGTACGTCAGAAAAGAAAATTTGTAAGATTGGATGTCATAAACTAATATATATATATATATATATATATATATATATATATATATATATATATATATATAATGACTTTTGAACAGTATTAAGATAAAATCTTTCATTTGCTAACTATGCCTATCAGTAGTTAGTGCCTTCAAAAGCTACAATCCTTTATTTATCTGGCAGTATTGGCGCTCGAGGTATTGCAGTAGTTTGAGTAACGAAGATTTTTGTGAGGTAAGTGACTCATGAAAGGTACAGGTTATTTTTAGTCAGGGCCGATTGCGTTGGGCTAAAAATATTGTATGACAGTTTAGTGTTGATCAAAGTAAGTAAAGAGAGAAATGTCTGGGTACGTTCAGTTTTGCTTAGCTGTTTGAAAATTAAATAACGTAGAGCTTTACCAGCACAGTCATTTATAATTTTGTCTAAGGGGACGTTTCAGAGTAAATATCTCGTACTATTTTGTTTTCTATATCTAAGACAAAAAAAGTGGCTCACTACCAAGGAATTATCCGGAAATCGGCAGATGTGGGGTACATGTTGAGACAATCAAATGGTTAAAATTTCCAAAAAAATTGGATGTTTTATTCAAAAGAATGAGCGTCACAAATTCTTCACCTCTGTAACTTGTTGGTCCACCTGTGGCCATTAGACAAACAGTTATTTGGCTTGGCACTGACAGACTGAGTTGCTGGATGACCTCCTAAGGGATATCGTTCCATATTCTGTCAAATTGGGGGGTTGGATAGTCAAAATTCCAGCCTGTTTAGGGAGCCCTGCCCATTATGCCCCAAACGTTCTCCATTAGATAGGTCCGGTGACCTTGTTGGCCAACGTGGGTTTGGTAAGCTCGAAGAGAAGCAATAGGAACTCTTGCCGTGTTCATAATTATCTTGCAGAAATGTAAGACTATGACTACTTCCGATGTAGGACAACAAACAGGGCGTATAATGTCATAGACGGAACGCTGTGCTGGAAGGGTGCTGCGGATGACAACCAAAGAGGTTCTGTTATGAAAGGAAGTGACACCCAACCCCTTTAGTCCTGGCTTTCGTGCCATACGCCGGAATGCAGACAGCTTGGTATACCACCATTATCCAGGGCATCTCTAGACACACCTTCGTTAATTCACATGTCTGGAGCTGGTCTACAGTGGTGGGATTCCGACATGACTGTCGCCACCGCACGGCCTGGCAACCACGAGTAATGGTCTCGGTGCCTTTTTTTCCATAGCAGGACCCCTTCAGTTGACATCCGCTACACTCTTACTGTACAGCGGTACGTCTACTTTATTCTAAGCTCCGTTTTGTTGCCCTTCGTGGCAAGAGATCCTGGGTTTAACTTTCAGCAAGATAATGCCCGCCTACGTACGGCGATGGTTTCTCCTACTTGTCATCGTGCTCACCGAACCTTACCCTGCCCAGTAACGTCTCCTCAGTTGAGAACGTTTAGAGTATTATGGACAGGGTCCTCCCACCAGCTCGGGATTTTGACGATCTTACAGCCAATTGGGCAGATTTTGGCATGATATCCCTCAGGAGACATCCAATAACTCTGTCAATCAATGTCGAGCCGAATAATTGCTTTCATAAGGACCAGAGTTGTACGTACACATTACTGATTTGCTTGGTTTGTGAAGCTCTTTCACGTGTATAAATCACCCAATTTTTCTGAAACTTTAGTCACTTGCTTGTCTACACGCGTACATCACATCCTCAGATTTCTGTCCCATTTGGATAATTCCTTCACGGGGCGGTCTTTTTTCCGTAGTTGTATATTTACAGCTCAATCTGTAGCCTGCGAATCACTGTAAGTTGTGTAACAGGAGATACTTTACATCGAAGGTCAGTTTAAAGTGTTGCTCTTCACCTCAGGATGGAGCATGGGGAGAACCAGTACTTCAGCTGATCTGGCGAGCTGTTATTTGCCTAATTTCTTTTGTAAGATCTCCATGGTATAGATATTAAATTGTCCGCAGAATACTTTAGTATCTGCGCTGAAGGGCGTGTCTTGGAGTGTTTCCGTTCCAGCGAAATGGAGGGCGTCCTGCTTCGGGTTCTCGTAGGCTACGATTTTTCCACTGTTGTACTATGTTCGTGAGTCAGTCAAAGAATATTTTGGGCATACGCACTGTTCTTCTCCAACCCATAATGCTCAAAGACTAATAACCGTTCTCGATTCAATGCAAGATGTAAATATTCCTAAATTTTTGTACCTTTGGAAAACAAAGTAGCCACAGGATTTGTTCGATACAACAACACTTCAAGGTAACTCGACACCGGTGCTGCTAAGTCTTGTACATCAAAGTGTTTCGATGAAGTTCTCAGCAGTATTAGCTGTACTGAAAGCAGAAGAGAAATATCATGAGGAACTACCACTGGAAAACATTTAAGACCTTCGTCTCCAGTGGGAGAGCTAAACAGAGGATGTGTTGCTAAGCTTGCGTCTATAGCTTAATTCATAATTTAAAATCCGGTATTTGGTTGTGAATAAATATTGTCCGTTAGTGGGTAATTAAAGCGTCAAAGTCGAGTTTAGAGCTCTGTCTGTTATATTCATTATTTTCATTCGTGTTTGGATAATTCACGGCCGACGCTTAGTTTTTCGCACATGTTGCAACCTTCGTGAAGCACCAGCTGTAGCAAGACTGTCTTCAAATACTGTTACTGTGAAGGCACAAGCAGTTACAGAGACCACATTCTCAAATTTCAAGGCGTTACATACCACGTTGATTCTTTCTAGAATCTTACGTTCAAAAACAGAGCTGCAAGATTCAGTTATATTTTTAAGAACTTTTGCTACACTAAGTTCGTTACATCTCTTGCTCGTAAATATTAAGTGTTCAAGCCTCAAGAAAGTTAATGAATCTCTCCTAAAGGGCATAGATAGCGTTGTGTTTGTCAGCCCTGAGCGTTGAGCTTAGTGTCATTTGAGTTACCTTGAAAGTACTCGAGGAACAGGCTTTTAAGCACCTTATTATTTTCTGACAATGAATTTGTAGATGTCGACTGTTTCTTGGTTGGCTTATATGGCGCCTGTAAAATCTAAATTTCGTAACTTCACTGTTTTCGTACAATACTGTTTACGCCACTCATGGTGGATGCTCCTCGGTAGACAATGCCACAATACTTCCTCGCACGTAGGACTTCTCGTTCTATAGATTCAGTTGGCTGATGTTCGTATTCTAATGCAATCATTGACCTAGGTAAATGGAGTAAATGGTTCGCATGTGTTTATCTCTGAAGAATGATTAAATTATTTTAACATAGAAAATATGTGCACTTTACTAATAGAATTTAATGATTTTTTCTTGTTTTCCGTCTTTTGAGTTATCCTTGTAATTTCCTTTCTTTCCTTCCTTCTCTTTGTTCTTGGTGGTTCCCCCGTATTGCTGAAGTGTTCCAGCTTTGTTTCACCCTGCTATTATTTCGTTATTGCTGTACGCTTTCCTTAATTATGTGGTAGTTTCATCCCGTATGTTATTATGAGTAGACGGCTAATAGTAATGTGGCGCAATTCTCAACAATACAGGGGTCACTGCAGCGGCTCAAATCGTTGCTAAGCATCTGACGGCTATCCAGGGAACATAAATATGCAAGTCTCCAGGCGGCGACACATTAAGGAAGTCGTGTGATGCAGTAAGATAACGCAGCAACGACAGCAGTTAGACGGTAAGTCATCAACAAACTTCTAACTTCTGCTAATCAGTGGCACCCAAAGTAAAAGCTTCAAAACTGTAACTCTCCGCCGCGGACAGTCACGATAACTTCACAGTTATTCAGGCACCACTAATACTCACGCGGCAGCTATCCTCAGGGTAATTTAATTTGAATATCATTCATCTAGGGTCTTTATCATGGTCTATCCAAAACAGTTTGCGTTCGAGACGCCTCAATATTATATATCTTTTAAAAACTGAAAAATGTCCCTACTACAAATTGTAAAGTTCCCAACGTTGTTTCCGTACCAAGTGCACTCCTGCTTTATCTCAGGGAGGAAATGTTCAACACTTCGATTACACCACCAAGTTGTCTTGAAACACAAGTTTTAGATAAATTCTAGGGTCCGATTGCACTCGTCGGCTTTCAGCAATGACGTGATACCTAAGGCAAAGACGCTACATATAGGCAATCTATGAAAGCAGTGGATCATCATCATAAGCAGGCGAATGTAGCATACGATAAAACAACAATCACATTCACGCAGTTATTTGCTTATTCATGAATTGTGTCGAAACGAACTGAAGATAACGAAAATAGTTAAGAACAAGCGTTGAGAATAAATTTTCACCTCTGGTAAGAAGTATTCTCTTAATTTATGCGACTAGAAAAGCACAGAGATCCTTTAAATTGCTTTACAGTAAAGCTCATGGGGAGGTCGTACTGTCATAAAATAGCGTTAATTTTATATTAATTATTGAATTTAACGGGAGAAGTGCAGGAAAGTGGAGTTTTGGACGAGGAGAAACTAAAATCTATCAGAAAACGGTAAGATTAAGTGAATGACAACAAATACGAAACAGTAGCATAGAATGTGGAGAAACTGACACACTAAATTGTAAAAGAAAAGACAGTACATGATTTACGAGTATCTACAAAAAAAGAAGAATATAGGAATCGATAAATAGAATTAACGTGTATAGCTAAATTCCAGTTATAGATTGAAACTGCTCCATGATTCGTAAGTAAATTAATTTTTCAGTTGTATGCACTGAAACGTAATACCATTTCTACATTTGTAATTGCTCTCTAGAAGGTCTGCGGTGTATAACAAAAATTGGAATCGGTAACTAGAACTGACCTTCTATATCGGTAAATCCTAGTTACCGATTCCAATATTAGTAACATCTTTGTAGTAATTCAGACAGCAATTACAAATGCAGAAATCATATTAGCCTACATTTTAGTGCACACACGCACAGATAAGACGATCTAATTAATGAAGCATTGAATGACTGGAGTTGCTAACTAAAATTGACCCCAAGTTTTAGACGTATATACCGTAACAGGAAACACATTTTTATAGAAGTTTCTAACCCATTATAGACGGACTCCATGCACTGAGTTCTGTTATTTTAGTTAGAAAACAAATTTCCTACTCTAATTATAAGACTGTTAAAAAATACGGATTCCAACTCAATGAAAGGCAATTTAACCTTGCTGTTTCTATTGAACTGCTATGAACCCTCATAACACCAAGCAGGTGGTGCTGTACTCCAGGTCTACCTAGAAACTATCGCAATCTAGTCATGTAGTTTATAATTTAAAATTTTGAAAGGAAAAGATATTTATGACTTTAAAATGATTTCTTATACAAGATTCTGTAATTTTTCTGAGTTTTTCAGTTTACTGTAACACAAAAATTTAAGTCTTAATGATAAATGTAGCTTTTCGCAACAGATTTCATAGTGGTATTTTCAACTTCAGGACCCTTCTTACACATCTATACGCCTTTAAAAATTATGTTGTAAATAAAATTTAACGATGATTAGCGAAATCTGTATTTTTTAAAGTTTTTTGTGGTGGTCATAATGTACACTACCGCCACCCCACCCACTGGTAGTACGCGCTATGGAAAGTACGATGGTACTGATATGGTTAAATAAACTGGATCGGCTTTACTGTGTCTATACCAAGGCACATAGCATCCTCAATCGCGGTTTAGTGTACCATTATTTGCTTGGTTCTCCTCTTTCTGCATCGTAATATTTCGATTCCTCTCGCTTACAACGTTGGCCATTATTCAACTTTAAGCGAAACAGACTTGGCAGCAGACCCGCTACTGATTAAGGCTGTTTTTCAATGTGGTCACAACTAATTTGTAGCAGTAAGCATCATATACACCTCTTAAGCAATTGACTATCCCTTTCCTGGCACATAAACTTGTCACGCCGAATAAAAGTTTCTTAAGGATGAACATCTGAGTGATATATTGCCTGCAGTCGATCACTTTCTTCGACCAGAGTGATTTGATGGACAACTTAAACAAGTATTGAGAACGCCATAGTGTCGCGGTGTTGGCTAGTGTCTAAAAAAGCAGTTGTAACTATTTTGTGACACTTTTCTTGGGAACAGTAACACATCCACCAAGGAATTGTTCAAATCTAAGTTACCTTCTATAACACAAAGCATTAATTAATTTTTCCCGTTTTCGTATACGTAATGAGTACTTTATTCTTTCTAGTACCTTACACTGAAGAATAAAACTGTAGCAGTCAGTAATGTTTTCAAGACCTGTTGCTGTATTTGATTCGTTACATATTTTAATCGTAAGAATTACATGTCACAGCCCTAAAAACGACAATGAATCTCTCTTGAAGTACTTATATGACCTCGTGTCAGCTAGCCGAATGCCCTTGGTTTAGTTTCTACAGCGTTACGTTGGAAGTACTCACGAAACAAGGTTTTAAATCCTATCATGCTGTGCGCATACATTTTGTAGATGTTGCCCACTGTTTCGAAGTCTAGAGATGAATAATAAACAAATTTACACGAATCGTTTGCAGATAACAAACTACAGAGTATATACTAATATAATCGACAACAGAAGAAATGAATCTACTTAATTTTTAACCAGAATCTCCCCGACAGTACTAAAGGAGTGGGCCATTTTGAAAATGGTTGCAGCAGACTTCTTTACGCCTATTTGCACAGGAGTCACTGAGGTGCGAAGCAGATGCACAGTGGATTTCTTCTTCTTTTGCTTATGCCTTTGTCTCGCATCGGTGCACGTCGGCATGATTATTAGCGGATTTTTCGTGGTTAATTTAAGAGGTGGCAGGATGCCCCTCCTGGTCCAATCCCGGTACTCACTGTGATGGAATATGTGTACGATAGCTGCCTGCAATTTGTATTACTCATGTGGAAGTGGGTAAAAATTTTCTAAGTATTTGCGAAACGTTAACTGATGGGAGACCTGTATGTCAGGCTGGTATCCGCCTATTTGAATGAGGAAACCTTCGAAAAACCACACCCAGAGCGGGCGGCACAGCAGCCTTCGCCGTTAATCCGAATTCGATCAGTGGGCGACACACCTCCCTGTCCAGAAAGCTTTTTTTTCTAACTACAAAAAAACTTTAAAAATGAAGGATCGGTATGTCGCCTCCAATTTTACCGTAAAAACAAAAACATCTCCAACACTTCAGGCGTTGCCTCGTAACGACACCTATCCTAACAGTTTTACGTAAAGTAGGAAAGAAGGAAAAGAAATAAGGGAGTGGGCTACAAATGTAAGGAATAGAAATCTTTTTCTTTTTCTTCCCTCAAACTTATGGAATGGAGTCCATGAAAGCCACCCGCAGCCTTGGAGAAATCCATGCATGTCGTCTTGAAGTAAAGTGGAGTACCGTTGGGGATCATCGTACCAAAATAAGAAAAAGTAATCAGAACAGCTGCTCTTTGCTAGATGTTCCAGCTGCACGAACGGTCGTAGAAAGCACTCCAAAAGAAGACGAAAAAGTGTTGCTTGTATTTCGGATTACGGGTAAGGGTCCAGTATAGTTCGTTAGTGCAAATCTAAAAAAACGACAATGTTCTTCTCGCCAATGGCAAAAAAATTATCTAGTAGCAAAACCACGGAAAGCAATTCAGAGAGTGAGTCTTCGTCCGCGGATAGTACGCTTGATCTGGGAACAACATTGTTTGTGTTGTTGTTCGGTCAGGAATAGTACATGACAGTAGAATTCGCCGGACCAAGAGCTGGCGTTTACTGCGGGGCCACAGACGGAGTTAGGATCGTCCGTGTTCGGCTCCCCTCACGTGACGCGAAGCGGAGAGCCGGCGACGACAACGTGGCGGAGACGAGAGCGATTCGTTTGTTTCCTGTTGGCGGCGACGTACCACGCGAAGCGCGAGGCACTTTCGACAAAAGGGGTGCTCACCGCAACCCATATATTGTGCCACCTGTAGCGCGGATACTTCCGTCCTCTCACATTCTGTGTGCGGGCCAGTTGCATCTCAGTGTAGACCGCCTCCATCGACAACTGACACACAGGTGACAAAACGCAAGAAGCTAGCTGTGGCCCAGAGAAAAAAATTCGATGTGATAAAAGGCTGCTGGGATGTCCAACAACATCACCGGAGGAGCTAACGAGGCGGGTCCTATGTCTGCATCAAGCAGTAAACTGGTAGGGAACGTTGGACAACGCCGCTACATCGTCGACTGTGAAGTGACAAAAAGGGCCCGAACTCTACATGAAACAGAGTAAAGATCCACATCCCTTCAAGCCTGGCGAATGGTGTAGCACTCATAGTGGACTTTCAGGATCATCCCATAGCTAACAAAGGATCACCTCGCAGGTAATACGGCGAGCCAGGGTGTGCGGGCCTAGAAGAATTTGCATCACGTGAGGGATGCGCGACGCTATGTAGATGTTGACAGAGCGTGTACGTTACAGGAGCTCACTGGAGTGGAACGATGTACATGAAGCCCAAAAATTATCCGTTGCAGCAGCATCGGCATGAGTGCCGCAGAGCGTTGCAGGTCAGTAGTAAAATCGATGTCGAGCAACTTGAAGTATCGATCGCGTTAAGTGGATCAATGTTTAACACTATATCTCAACAGAACAAATAGTCCTGCTACGGGAAAATCTTCCTTTAACACTATTAGACGAGGAACTGAGAGTATAGTACACACGTCATTAACGTGCCTATTTTCCACAAATGTTGTATGATGTTACCACTTTTACAGGATTAACTCTGATGTATGACCAATGGATATGGAAATCAGACTATTAGTCCTTTCCTAAGCGTTTTCTAGCGGTTGTAGAGAAACGCATTTAAAATTGAATAATACTGAATCTAGGAACATTTCTCTACAAATTTCGTTAAGTAGTTTGTCTAATGGAATTACGGTCGCCAGCCTATTAAGACAATGAAATGGTTAAGTTTCAGAACAACAGACGAAGCAAATTCGATCGACTTCCTGTTGTTCTCTAACATATCTTCACAAGTAAATATAACTTTGCAGGATATGGTCCACAGAAAGACACATGAATCTTTTAGCTACTGAATCCACATACATAATTAGATTTGATCTAGAAAGTGGATGAATTTTTAATCATCACTATGTGCTAAAAAGTTTGGCTGGGGGGGCGGGGGGGGGGGGGGGGGGGTAGGGGGGAGGACTTCTAAGTTTGCATTCTGTATATTCAAAAAATTAAATACTTCTAACAGATAATACCCACATTTAAATTTGTTACATCACTTTGTTAATACATTTATCTTAACAAATGATCTGTCAAAAGCGAAACGTAGGGTGTGGTTACTCTAGATTGACATTCAGTACTTTTATGCAACGCCATTTCAGTGTTGCTAAGCCAGAAAAGCTATTTTACCTTTATTACTCTTTATACTTTACTGAGTTTCATTTATAACTGAAAGACTTTTATGTGTACTTTACTCACAACTTATTTATTCGCTTTCACTTTATTTATTGCTACAGAGATATCAGGGATATTAAAATCGTTAAATTTTTCTGAAAATTTCTACTTCGGTTCATGAGCAAAATTTGACTTAAGCAGATCTGTTACTCAAACCCTACAGTACTTTACCTTTACTTTCAAAGTTGATTCACAACAATTATTTTCAAACATTTATTCAGAGATGAAAATTAGTCCTTGTAGATACAGAATAAAAAAATTCAAATGCTTATAACAGGTTTACTCAGAATAATAAAACACCAGGAAAGGACCCTATAAAGGTGAACGTTTAGGAATAGCATAACAGAGTGAAACAATTTAATGTTTAAAATTCTAATTATTTAAGAAATAAATTCATTTCGAGTCAATGGTTCATGCTTCTACAATTCTAATTACACAGCTCACAGTTTCTTAGTTGTAGGGGTTGGGTGTAGTGGATACTAATGGTGGCTACTGTGCAATAATATCCAAGCAAGGTATCACCTGCTCCATCCAAGTGTTGCCTCTTTCATTGCTGCCTACAGAATGTGTCCTCTTGTTCTCGCTCTCTCTACAGCTACCACGCCAAAACCCAAGTCACATTCCATGCTTCCCACAGTAATTTTCACACAGTGCGGAAGCCTCCATCTTTCGCAAAACCCATATCCTGCATGTTGTTTCTGACCGTTTACCATTTTATACATATGACAACATGGACAATTATATAAAATTACGTATATGAAGACCTTTATTTAACTAATCTATGACAAAATATTACTTAGGAAATTATACATTTCACATGTTTCTTTATGTAAGTTACAATTATACATTAGTGAAGCACTCTATCATAATATAGATCACACTATGCAAGTAATCTTTGTATATCACAGTTATGTTGCCAAAAAATGTAAGGCATGAAGTTGTTATTAATATAGATGAATGATTGAATAATAGTGTTATATTTGCCCCTGTTTCAATTATATGTCCTAAAAGGTAAGCATGACTGAACTATACTAGAAAACTTCTGTTCATCAGTTCATCTACTTCCAAGCACTGTCATCGTGAAAAGGTTTTCAAACTCATACACAAATTATACAGACATTATACACTGAAACTCCATTGCAAAATTTAGTCAAACTTTGCCCAGAAAACACTTTTACATAAATTATACAAAATTTTAAGTATTATTAAAAATCCTTGCTGACTCCGCTGTGGGTAATATGGCAGTTCTTTTGGTTCTTCTGAACCATAGTGCATAAACTTCATTATTGGTCTACTTCTTAATAAACATATAATCATTTCACTTTCCACTGTTCTTAATTACACACTCTATAACTCTGTTTGTTGGCTCCCATTTTCCTTTTACATATGTGGGCAATCCTTTTGTGTGATAATTATATTCTTAATATACGCCTTAGGCTCCACCGTTTCACTCAACAATCCTCTAAGTGACACATTTGTTTCATTTATTCCTCATCGATATAAAAACTATTACCTCAGATCGTGAATCTTGACAGGTATTAAATTAGGTATAATACTATTACACACAACATACAGATGTACCACTATTAATAGTGTTTGGAATTTTTACAGTTTTCTATCTATATATTTCTTTATATCAACTATGTTTCTGACCCCCAGTTGCTTTCACGATTTAGGATACAACAAGAAATATGCATTTGAGTGTGGTACTTCTTGAATTTCAGAGTATTTAAATTTGGCTATCTTATCATTTACCTCACTGGATCTTTCGTGTGCTTTCACAAGGACTAGTCCACCAATATTAAATTTTGCCAATTTTAATTTTTCAGCTTGCCTTTTGGCTTTTATTTCTGCTTTTCTTCTACTTAACTCCCTTACCAATTATTTGTTTTCTAACTAAATCCCTCTTTTAAGGGTTGGTTTTCTAATATTTATTCCATTAAATTCTTACTTTTGTAACCGAGAATAATTTCTTCAGAAATGAGCCAGTGGATTCTTCCTATAATGAAATCATGATTACTTCAAACTTTGAATTAAATTTTGCAAAGGTTCTATGCCCATAATTACATTGGAGCTAAATTCTGAGGTCATTAGGAAGTGGTGTGTAAAAAGATGACATTTTATTACAAATCTTATTAAAACTTGCCTCTTTATTGGTTAACTTTTTCTTCCAGTCATGCCTACAGTTCTGATTGCTTGCACAAATCTGCTTAGTCGTTTATGCAATAGTAACAATGTTGGGAGATAAAGCACTAATCTGAGAAGCAGTGTCCAGTAACACACTAATTTTGTAACCATATACCTGTATTGGAATTATGGTCTGCTTAGTTACTTTCACCTCCATATCATATTGTTCTTCTTGCAGTACATCATGAGCTACCACTACATCTTCCCATGAAATGGCGTTCATTTCTTTAAATTCTGTGCCAAGTGGATCTTTCTTCATTCTGTTCACAAATTCTATAACGATATTAAGTTGTAGTTTGTTACTAATAACTTCGTCTAGTGGTTCATTTTTCTTTGTACCCATTGAAGGGTATGTACTAAGGCATGATCAGGGTAGAACCAGAAAATAAAATAAACAGTTACCAACCGCATGGTGAAATGAGTATAATATCTTTGAGTAGGAGGACCTTTGATGGTTAAGAGAACCAGGAGCGTGCAGTAAAAATCTCGGTCGTCGCTGCTAGGTGCCCGGAGGAAGCAGACATGTGGTGACAGCTTTAAGGTAGGATTCGTGCAACGCATTTTTCAGGTTGTACACTGAGCAAACTTTAGCACCTTGATGGGAGAAACTATAAGTTATTTCAAAAAGTTTGGCTACGACAATGTTCAGAGCTAGGATTTCTATGTCCACGTTTTGACGCAGCAAGCGTTTTGTAAAAATTTTGTAACAGTGATTCGTGCTACAAAAATGTTGCAAATTGTAGTTTTTGTATGTGACTTAAATTTTTTACAAACGTATATATTGAGGTCAACATTGTTGTTAAATCTAACAGCCTGAATCATAATCCACATCCTTTGCTTGTATTGAATATGAAAACGAGTAGTAAAGTACAGTTACACACCAAATGAAAGAATGTAAAGAAAATGAGGCCTCTATGCAATATTTATGTGCAGTTCATGGTTTGAAATCGCTTTTGGTATAGCTAAAATTATTAGAACAAAGTTATTTCAAATAACTGATTTATGCCATTGCACAAATGGTACTATTCAGGTCAATTTTACCTTTCATACTTTCACTAATTAAAAAGAAAACAATTTTGGGTTAGATACTTTCACTTTCAAAAATAATTTTGGACATGATGCTTTCACTTGGCGACATCCTCTGTGGTGACGTTCTTGGATATATTTTCTGTAACTGTGGGCTTTGTTTCGAAGCCTTCCTTTTACCACCACTGTTTCAGCTGTGCCCTGAATTGCTAGTTGCATAATATTGTGCTTTTGAATATTTATTTCAGCTCTGCTTCCGCTTATACTGATTTTGTGTGTCCATTCTAATTATTTTACTTTTTGTGTACAAAATATCGTCTTTTGAACGATGACCATTTTGAATTTTTTCCGGTCTCATTGTCTCCCTCAAGATGTTCAAAACAAATAGGCAGGGTGATAAAGTACAATTGCGCAGTCCTTTAAGATCGCGTAAGCAACAACAACCGGACAATGACCTAGTTTAGTCACCTAATACTCCCACTTCACAAACTGATCATCGGTTCCTCTTGTGTCTTCGGATTCTGTGAACGCAGTAAGCCAATTAGAATCCGTTTGCCACGAAGAGTTCATGTTAATTCAACTTTCACAAAGCCTTGTGGTTGATTCTGAAAACAAACTTGTCTTGCAGTATTCTTCCGCAGACACAGAAATTGTTTCATCTGATAATTCTCAAATAGTCTTAGCAACCCTCTCCAGCAATATGAGTTGCAACACCCAATTGCCGAGGTAACATCATCAGCTGTAGTTGAAGATAAGTTGGATTTTTTTCTTCGACTACTGAGCGAACGCGACGCAAAGAATGATGAACAATTTTCTCAGTACCGTGCAGACAATGCTAAATTTGATGAAGAATTTGCTCAATACCGTCCAAACAATGCAGAACGTGACAAAAGATTAACCGGACGATTAGACGTTTTGTGTGCTGACAATACTAAGCGTGTGAACAGAACGCAAAACGTGATGAATACCTTACCGGTAACATCCAGAAATTAACCCAAACTATCGACACATTTAAAGAAGTAACTGACAATAAATTACAGGATTTCATTGAAACGTACAAGCGCGACGTCACTGACCTTAGGACCAGAATCAATGCATTACTTCCACCTGAGTCTATTGAAAAGTTGCAATAAACTTCCGCTGCTCATTCCGAGCACATACAGGCATTACAATCATGTACCGAGTCCCTGAAATCTGACTCACTCAACTTAAAACAAAGGTCAGTGAATAGGGTGAGCAATTAGAAAACATAATGGAAGGACTAGCCGCCTTGGAAACTTATGCAGAAAATGACAACCCCAGTTCCCTTTTCAGAGACCACTGAATACCAAGCTCTGGCCGAATTTAAGAGTAAACAAATGACTATTAACGAACAACAAAAACGAGAACTCAATTCATAGTAAATTTCTGTTATTCAGCAACAATTATAGGACGATTGTGTGCCTCGTAATTTTGTCCCAGAACAGCAGGAAAATCCGTTTGCATACCAGTAACAACAGCCCCCATTAGATCCACCCCTGATATCTCACCCAGATCTTACTACTGAATTTTCCATCTCAACAGACTCCTCAAACACAGTCCTTGGAGTTCATCTCTTTCAAGAGTTCATTGAAGGTGAAACTAAGGTACAAAGATCATCGCATTTGCTAGTCGAGTATTAACTTCTTCAGAAAGAAACTATTCCATCAATGAATTAGATGCTCTCGTTGTTGTATGGGCATTTTCTAAATTTAAACCATTTCTTTTTTGTAGACACACCACAGTATACACAGATCATAGATCACTGGAATATTTGATGCCAGCTAAACTATCTCATAGTGGTTTAGCGTGATGGGTTCTCTTGTTACAAGAATCCTCTTCTTCCATTGTGTATGCACCAGGACTTCAAAATGTCGATGCTGACGCTTTGTCACTCACTTTAGACACCGACAATACTGATCCAGCCAATACCTTTTGCCATAGCAATTTCAGTTTGCTATACATGCGCCAGGTCGCATTTGGAAACTTTGTTTCCAATGCCTTTCACAACATTGCTTCAGAACACAGTAAGGATTCCATCTGGAAAAACGTGGAGAAACAACGGCTCGATGTTAATAACACCACTCTGCGACAGTATTACTTAATACATAACAATATTCTGTTCCGCTGTATCATACCTGATACCACAATTTGGCTAGTTTACATCCCAGCAGACCTAATTAACAAACTCATTTGGTATGTTGACCTTAGCTACGCACATTATGGACTGCGCAAAAGTTTCCAGTTGCTCAAACAAACATCTCACTTTTTCAACATGGAAAAACGTAATCGCCATTCCTCTAAAAAGGCAGACTTTGTTAAAAAGCAAAACCACTGCATCCTTTGCTGCTTAGATATTCCCCATCATCCCTTTACGTCTTCGTCAGCTAGTGGACGCTGATTTATTTGCCCCAGTTCCCACTACAAACAGAGTTATACCTATGTTTTTGTCGGTGAGGAATTAACTTCAAAATTCGTCACTTTAAACCCATTACATAAAGCTACGGCCTGCACTGTTTCACATGCTTTTACTAAACATTTTCTGAAAGAAGTGCGTCATGTAGCTTCAGTAATCTCCGACAATGGGACACAGTTCGCGCACTTGGTGACGTACTCTTTAGACTCACAAAATTTAACCCATTCTTATTTCCAGATACCATGCTTCATCGAATCTCGCAGGTGGTTACTGAAGGAATTGGGGATATTATTTAAGACATTTTGTCATGCAAAACACAGTCATTGGGACGAATACCTTCACATGTTACAGTATGTAATAAATTCATTACCAAATACATCCACACAGTTGTATCCACATCTTGTAAAGAATCAACATTTGCCTGACAAGATTAAAGAGATCATAGGTTTCCCGCAGTCTCGCTGCGTACAGCATCATGAGATTATTCAAACCGCATTACAAAATACTAAGCGAGCTGCTGACCAACGGCTGCACCAATTAAAGTCACCAAAGAGGACTATTTCATTTCAAGTAGGAGACAAATTTCTTGTCCGCTCCCACAGGCTATCCCATAAAGCCCGCAATTATGTCAAAAATTCTTTCTGTTATATAGTGGTCCATATCGAGTAGTCCGTGTAGCACATCCTAATGCACTTGAGATCCAAACCTTGTGTACAAAATCGTGTGGTGTACATCGTATAACAAATTGCAAACATTTAATTGAATATAAAGTACTGTTTACTTCGGTAACATTCTGGGTTTCAATACTTCGGTTTATTACAGTAAATCCCAGCTACGTATGCCCAGCAATTTTATTTATACCATTTCTCCCTGTCCAGGTTATTGTTTGCGGCCGTGTAGTGCCTCTGCAGTGCCCGCGCCCGGGTTACCGAGTTCGGTTCCCGGCGCGGTCACGGATTTTCTCTGCCTCGTGGTGACTGGATGTTGTGTGATGTCCTTAGGTTAGTTAGGTTTAAGTAGTTCTAAGTTCTAGGGAACTGATGACCGTAGTTGTTAAGTCCCATAGTGCTCAGAGCGATTTGAACCATTTGAACCTCTGCAGTGGTAGCCTGAAACCCTCATTAGGGCCTGTGTCACACAAATTCCTGTCATAGCTGGCGGTAGGCCATCGATTATATCTCTAACAGTGGATACAACATGCACCACTGGTGGGACAGTCCTTTTTCATGTCGTTAGACATCTTGTTCTGGAGACAGCTTAGTAGTGTTACCTGCTTTCTTTCCTGAGCCTTATAGGTTTCTTACTTATTGTAATAACCTGCGATTATTTCAGTACATTGCTGATGAATTACATTATTGTTTTCTGTGAACTGGTGTTGAAATTGATATTACAGTTTAGAATTTCGGTCATCGAATTGTTGTTGATATTTTCTGCATGACATCTTTGCTCCTATTTCTTGTTTTATGATCACCTCAGTTACTTTGCGATGATTACATTGAACTATATTCATATTACATAATGACACTAACTGTAACAAGATTTTGTCCTAATGAAAGCCACTTTGTGTGTTGATGTTACGCTAGAGGTACCAATTTTTCTGAAGTTTGCTTACGGTTTTGGTGCTAAAGATGTAATATGAGTATTGACACTGAATTCTGTGTTGTCCTGCTATTTTTGCTTTATTATCTGAAGCAGACAGGCTACATTTTGTTATAGTTATTTCCGTACTCTCTCTGAATGCTTATTACTTTTTGTTTATGGTACATTGATTATGGATCTTTTAAACAATGCTTTTGCCTTTGGGCTTTGTGACGCTAATTATGTTGCCACTTACTATAGATATATTGTTCTATTTATGCACACTTCTGATAAATCACACTATTATTTTCGAGGCATGACAGTACCACTCCTTGGCTGAGCTCAGTTGTTTGCCAATTTCTACTTACTGTTCCTTAAGTGTGATATTGTTTTCATTCTACATTAATATAACATTACTGTGTTTTTGGTTTCATGACAATCATGTTTTTGGTTTACCATAACTACTATTATTTTCAGCAACAGTAATAAGTATCCTCTTTACTGTCTCTGTCTATCGTTTATTTAAGTAACTTTGTTTCTGCTCTTTCTCAAAAATTATTTCTATTATTGACTTTATTTCAACACTTGATAACAGATTATCCTTATCGTCTACACAAAAAACTAATGGGGTAGAGGGTTGGTAATTCTTTAAATGACACTCCATGTGGTATTGGTGCCCCGTATCGTTGAGCTCTGTAGAACTCACTCTTCCTTTCTGAGTTCTCAGTCTACTCTTATTTCTGTTCTAATCTTTTTTTTTCTAAGTTATCTGTGTAACTGTTCTCTGACAGGTAAACACCTTTCTTTTTAATAATTGCATTGAAAAGATACTGACACGACTGATTGTAATAAGGACCTAATTATACAAGATCTAGAGGACTACCTATATGGTAGAAAGACTTGAAGCTTTTCAACACTAATTTTTGGATAGAACTGATTTTTACGATTGTGAAATCTTAGGGATTGTTTTTACTCTGACAATCTTATTGATACGACCATTTGAAGACTGATTATTAATGATAGGTTTATATTGTCAAACAACTGAGAAATTACTTACGTAACTGTGAAATTAAAATACTGATTCGGACTTCGCCAAAATTCGTATTAGAGAATGTTGTAAAGAATTTATTATGGACGTACCTGGTAATACTGAGGTTTCGTGAGGGTAGATCTAGAAAATAAAGTCGCTAGTTGCCAACCGCAAGGTGGAACGAGTATAATATGTTTGAGTAGGAGGATCTTTGATGGTTAAGAGAGCAGGGCGCACGCAGCAAAAAAGAATTTATTATGGACGTACCTGGTAATACTGAGGTTTCGTGAGGGTAGATCTAGAAAATAAAGTCGCTAGTTGCCAACCGCAAGGTGGAACGAGTATAATATGTTTGAGTAGGAGGATCTTTGATGGTTAAGAGAGCAGGGCGCACGCAGCAAAAAAGTCGATCGTCGCAGCTTGGTGCCCAGAGGAAGCAGACGTGTGGTGACAGTTCTAATGTTGGATTCGGACTACTTATTTTTAAGGTTGTACACTGAGCAAACTTTAGCACCTTGATGGGAGAAACTATAAATTATTTCAAAATGGTTTTTGTAAGATAATTTTCAGAATTAGGGTTTATATGTCCAAGTTCTAACGCAGTAACTGTTTTGTAAAATTTTTTGCAAGAGTGATTCATGCTACAAAAATGTTGGAAATGGTAGTTTTTGTTTATGACTTAATTTTTTTACATTATACATATACTGAGATCGACGGTAGTTTTTGTATACGAATTAAATTTTTTAAAATATACATATACTGAGATCGACATTGTGTTTAAATCTAACAGCCTGAATCATAATCCACATCCTTTGCTTGTATTGAATATGAAACTGAGTAGTAAATTAAAGTTACCCGACAAATGAAAGAACATAGAGAAAATGAGGCATGCGATATACATGTACAGTTCATAAATTGAAATCGATTTTGATATAACCAAGGTTATGAAGGAAAATTATTTCAAATAACCAATTTTATGTCACTGCACAACTGGCATTATTCAAGTCAAGATACAGTTTCATTAAGTAAACATCGGTGCCAAAAGTTAATTTCTCAGTACCATCTTAATGCCTCTCTCTTACTCATTACATCAGCCGACTGCGGTCCCAGTTAAGTGGCTGGTTCTGTGACGTCAATTTAGTGACGAAGCGTCATTCACCAACAGCGTTAACGTAAACCGGCATAATATGCACTACTGGGCAACGGAAAATGCACGATGGTACAAGTGGAACATCAGCGATCGTGCCGGGTTAATGTAGGATGCGGCATTGAGGGAGGAAGGATAATTGGTCCCCATTTTATCGATGGCAATCTAAATGGAGCAATGTATGCTGATTTCCTACGTAATATTTTACCGTTGTTAACAAAAGATGATTCACTGCACGACAGAATGGCGATATACTTCCAACATGATGGATGTCCGGCACATAGCTCGCGGGTCGTTGAAGCGGTATTGAATAGTATATTTCTTGATAGGTGGATTGGTCGTCGAAGCACCATACCATGGCCCGCACGTTCATCGGATCTGACGTCCCCGAATTTGTTTCTGTGGGGAAAGTTGAAGGTTATTTACTATCGTGATCCACCGACAACGCCTAACAACATGGGTCAGCGCATTGTCAATGCATGTACGAACATTGCGGAAGGCGAACTACTTAGTGTTGAGAGGAATGTCGTTACACGTATTGCCAAATGCGTTATCGTTGACGGACATCACTTTCAGCATTTATTGCATTAAAGTTATCAGCCTGTAACAGCATGCGTTCTCAGAAATGATAAGTTCACAAAGGTACATGTATCACATTGGAACGATCGAAATAAAATGTTCAAACGTACCTACGCTGTGTATTTTAATTTAAAAAACCTACCTGTTACCAACTGTACGTCTAAAATTGTGAGCCAAGTTTGTGACTATTACAGCGGCATCTATCACAAAGCGAAGAAAGTGGTCCAACTAAAACATTCATATTTCTTTACGTGCTACGCGAATATGTAATAAAAAAATGGCGGTTCCTACTAAAAAAACGCAGTAGATATCCGTTTGTCCTATGGCAGCGCCATCTAGCAGGCCAACCGTAGCACCATCTGGTTTCCCCCTTCAAGCTAGACAAGTTTCGTTCTTTGTAGTTTTTTTCGTTTGACCCTTATTTCGTGAGTTATTTGGCCCGGTCACGATCAATATTACTATTTTTACTGCTCTATCTTTCTCCTAACTGCTATAGCATATTCGTGTCCCTGAAAACTTCGATCTCTTTACAAAGAATCCTACCTATCTGTGTTACATACAGCAGTACTAAGCTACTTCTGCACTCTTCAATACCGGTCGCACCTGGTTTCCAATACTTGGACAACATTGCACACACGGAACTCATTGCTACACTCCGCACGAAACGCAACACGGCTCCTGGTCACGACCGTGTCACCTACCGTCACCTTCGTGAAGCTCCTGTCCCTTTCCTCTCCACCATGGCCAGGCTCTACAATATAGTCCTGTCCACCGGTTACTACCACGACCTGTGGAAAACCTCCCGTATCCTGATGTTCCCTAAACCTGGTAAACCGCCGTCCGCCGTCTCCTCCTACCGTCCCATCAGCCTTACCTCGGTCTTCACCAAGGTCCTGGAATCTATCCTCACCCGCCGCATCCACCACCATCTCCGCCAGCACCGCCTCCTTCCGGTTACCCAGTGTGGCTTTCGGCCATCCTTCTCTTCTGACGACCTTCTCCTTCACCTCACTCATCTCCTTTCCGAGCAGCTCAATTCCCGTCGCTCTGTAATCTTCCTCTCCCTGGACCTCCAACGTGCTTATGACCGCGTATGGCATTCCGGTCTCCTCTTCAAGCTCCAAACCTTCGCCCTTCCCATTAATCACGTCCGTCTGATCGGCTCCTATCTCTCCCGCCGTCCTTCCTACGTCACCATCCATAACACAGATTCCTACACCTTTTTTCCCTCCACTGGTGTGCCCTAAGGCTCCGTCCTATCTCCCCTTCTGTACCTTTTACATACGGCGGACATGGCGTCGCAGTCACCCCCCGTCCACCTTCTCCAGGTTGCCGATGACACCGCCTTCCATGCCCTTGCCCCCACCCTGCAGCGCTCCCAACACATTCTCCAATCCCATCTTAACCGGTTCACCGTTTGGTGAACCAGTGGTTGCTCAAGGTCAATCCCTCCAGATCCCAGGCGATCATTGTAGGCCAAAGCACCCCTTCCTTCCGCCTCCTCGATTTCTATCTCACCATCTGTGGCCGTCCTATCGCCCTCACTCCCACCCTCAAGTACCTTGGTGTCACCCTCGACCATCGCCTCTCCTGGACCCCCCATCTCCGGACAATCCAAGCCCAGGCACACTCCCGACTCCGTCTCCTCAAGCTCCTTTCCGGCCGTACGTGGGGTCTGGACCCCTCCACCACCCTCCACACCTATAAATCCCTGATCCTCCCTATCCTCTGCTAAGCCCATCCGGCCTGGATCTCGGCCCCCCATACCTTTTATAAATCCCTTCAAATCCTTCAACGCCATGCTCTCCGCCTCGCCTATCACATCCGTCTCCCCTCCCCCACGTGGATCCTGTACAATCTCATTCCTTTCCCCCACCTCCTCCTTTTCCTAGAAAGGATACGGATCCTGTACACCTCCTATAAACTCGACCCAACTCACCCGCTTCTCCAACCCCCACCCGCTGCCGTGCCTGTATTACCATGTCCCACCCGGTCTCCATCTCTCCACCCACCTTATCCTCTCCCAAGGTGGCTTCCGCCAGCTCCCCCTCCCTGATAATATCCTCCTCCCCTCCACCTACCACTCCTATCAACTTTGATCCTCCCCACCCCCACTCCCATGACGTCTCCTCTTGACACCCTCCCTCCCTTCTCTTTCCTTTTCCCCTGTCCCCTTCCGCCACCCCTCTTTCCCTGGGCTTCCGCCTTTTTTCCTCTCCTCCCCTAATCTCCATTGCCCATGGGATCTGCCCTCCCCTCTCCCTGTCCCACTCCCCTTCCTCCTCCCCCTCCCTTGGCAGGTCCCCAGACTCGCAAACACTCAGTGAACATTCACGCGCCGGAGATCGACGCCTCGTGTTTCTGTGTGTACCGTCGTTTTATGCTTAAGTGGTTCAGTGTTGTTCGTTTAGTGCACCTACGTTCACGTGTGACTATTTTTGGTCTATGTCTGTGTCCAAGTGTCTGAACAACTTTTATCTTGGACTCTACACCGGTGAACGGCTCCATGTATTTTAAAAAGTGTTTGTCTCCGTTTATATGTCCACCACCTATTTATCTCACATTGTCATCATTTCTGTCTTGTATGTATCTCTGCGGCCGAAGAGCGGCGTAGTATGCTGCTGCAGGCCTGTCTGTAAACAGGTTTAAAATAACAATAAAGGAAAAAAAAAACTTCAATACCGACACTGTAAAAGATCCTGTCACCAGGTGCCACGTATATCACTAGACCCCAACAGAACAAATAGTTCTGCTACGGGAAAAACAACGTGCAGTATTATTATACGGGAAGCTGTGCATATAGAATACACCCTATAATGGATTCATTACTATTCGCTAGCGCACTTGAGCAGATGTAATTTCGATGGATTGCGCACGCGCTGTGGGCGATATGGAATATCTATGCTACAATAGAGTCACAGGTCAGAGCAATGTTGGCAGTAAGTCGAGTTTAGTAGCTCACGCAGTTGGAGTTCGGACAGGGCAGTCCAAGTCGTTGACTTGTGTCGGGCCGGTTGTGTAGAACGATGGCAGTGCCTGGGCGTTGTAATATAAGATAATAATAAAAATAATTATTGTTCTTTGTTGCCGCATGCATATCTTAACTGCCCCAACTGATTTAACCACAATTGTAAGTTTAAGTCCCATGTAATTCCTTGCAGAAATGTTTCAATAATAACTTTTGTCCTGACGAAAACTTTTGCAGTCATTTATCTGAGTTTAAAGATTTTACGAATTTTTCCTGAGCATACTCATGTTGATTAAGCAAAAGAAAATCAGTTGTTTTCCTGCAAATGAAAATCTAGTGGCCAGCATTTTACTGGTATGTACCCGAAATTTCTTATAGGAACAGATATACAGATAGCGATATCTGGCGACATCATGTGAGGTTCGAATTTTTCAGTATATTCAGGATGATGTCACAGGGCCACAATGCAGCGCTGCTGACGTCAAAACTTATTAATCTCGTTATGCTCTAAGACTTTAATAGAAGGTCACATTAAAACTTGACATTTTATTATTGGAAAGAAATTTTTCTACTGGGAACTTAAACAAGATTTTTCTGTTGTGAGGTTACACTAAATGTGAATATTATAATTATTTTTCTGTTGGGAGGTTTAACTTGCCGACATCCGGTTAGGATCGTATTTTTGAGAATTTTCTGAGAAGTAATCAGCTATGTACCTTCTCTTATTTACCTAGTGTTAAGTGTAGTTTGAATCTGACGCAAGGCATTTGCAAATTTATTTTTTTATCTTTTATTTTTTATTTGTTTTTGTCTCGCAGATCATCAGCAATTTGTTGCTCTTCTTTGTCATTGTACTTGTTCTACTTTGTATCCGCTTTGTCTTGGTTTGATTTTTTGTCCACCTTTAATTTATGAAAAATGTCGCGTAAAACTGCAAACATTACCTCGCAAAGTGTAATGACTGAAATCACTGACCTGAACAGTTTGGTCCGCAGCTCGTGGTTGTGCGGTAGCGTTCTCGCTTCCCACCCTCGGGTTCCCGCGTTCGATTCCCCGCGGGGTCAGGGATTTTCTCTGCCTCGTGATGACTGGGTGTTGTGTGATGCCCTTAGGTTAGTGAGGTTTAAGTAGTTCTAAGTTCTAGGGGACTGATGACCTTAGATGTTAAGTCCCATAGTTCTCAGAGCCATTTTTGAACAGTTTGACTGACAATGACAGATCATAAAGAATGTGGACCAATGCGTCCGACGCTTTTGCAACAGCAGTGGAGGTAACAGGGAGTACTGCAGATGTCAGGTGGTGCGACGTCTTGTACTGGCGTCTGAATTAGGTGTCTGTGGAGGCAATCCGACCAGACATGGCCCTCTGGCCACAGCCCGCACAAGTTCGCAGCTGATCGTCGTAAATTACCATCGTCCGCACGCTGCCAATCGTCAAATAACACGATACATGCTTCGTCAATTCAAGTCTGATCTGACGCAAGCCATTTGAGATATGGTAGGTCTCGAAGCCGGCCGTTTTTCTGCAACATGACTGCTGACTTTACCATAAGGTCCAAATGCACATACGACCGCGTCTTGCGGTACTTCAAAAGAAAGTTCCAAAACACACAGTGTGCAGAGGCAGAACCCTGTTTTATCAACGAAAACAGCTCCGACATGGGTGTAAGGGTGCTAGAATTTCGGTTCCTGAATGAAACGTTGCGCAGCATCATCTCAAACTTTTTTGGACTGTAGTTTGATGTACACGACGCTGCTCATATTGGAGAAGTGAATTCCGGCAGAATCTTGAGGGTGCGATATCAAGTTCGTCACGTATAAAATGCTCCATTCCGTGCGCTCGCAGTCGTGCATGTTCCATTTGGAAAGTGATCTTCGTAGTCGCAGGGAGGTAAAATAACACCACTGCAGGTCAGAGCTTAAAGTAAGATGGTGACAGAGCACCGCACTCTAACATGTATACAAAAACACGCCCGCGGAGCGTTGTTCGGAGTACGTATACTTAGCGTCACGGTAATGGACCGACTTCGCTTTAACACGCACGGCTCTCCAGATGGGCTACACTGTGGCCTTATGCCTAGTATCTGCTGATTAAAAATAAGCTCATACTCTTAATAACAAACGGAACCAAGCAAAATATATATTCAAAGGCTAGTGTCAGAATTCCCAAACTCTTGTATAAGCCTCTAAAAGAGATTTGCGAATTTACAAGACATATAGTTTGAGCTGCCCTTTTCTGAGCCGAAAATACCCTTTGTGATTGGAAAGAACTACCCCAGAACACACTCAAAGAGGAAAGAAAAGTACTGGATTTCTGCAAATTAATCACAAACCGGTACTCGGGTATCGACAGGAAATGCGAAACTGTGAACCCGGGCGGGTGATGGCTGAATCTGTGACGCCTAGCGCGTTTTCACTGCGCAGCTGCCAGGGATAGAAAACAGGGGACATGTCAATACTAGGTCATACAGTGTATACAGCCTGTGTGAAATTCATTCCGTGTACTCAGCTGGACAATAACTACGCCTCGCGCACAGGCGTTTGAACAACATGCGCAAATGTCATCATTTGAGAGAGAACGTGTAGCGGGCTCATAGACGTCAGTTGGAGTAATCGCTGAACTGCTCGACATTTCAGTAGGAGCGATTGCACTGTTCGACGATGTTGACACGAATGGGCGAGCCATGGCCGAACACATCAAGAAGGAAGCGGTCGACTTGAAGAGATGTCAGAAAGTGAGGCGCGAACAATCGTCAGGGATGCACTCAAACCCCAGAGTCATCATTATCATCAATTCGACTTGCAACTGGTGTTTCAGCGACCACAGGGACAGTTAATAAGTGGTTCAAAAACGGGGACTAGGTTCACAGCGTCCTTTCGCCGACTACCAATGGCATTTGTACAGTAACAAGCTCATTTGCAGCGATAAGGGGCACATTCACTCTGGCATCTCATTGGCTGGAGTAGAAGTTTCTTCAGTGTTGAGTCCCGCTCCGAAATGAGACCCAATGACTAATAAAGACGTGTCTGAAGATCTCCGAGACAGCAGTTGGATGCCTTCCAGACTATCGCCCGCTATTCTGCCAAACAACCGGGAGTTGTGGTCTGGAGTGCCATTTCTTTTCACAACAGTACCCGTTTGATTGCCTTCTGCGACTTCCTTACAGCACCGTGGTACGCCCCGTTTTTTTTTGTTTTTTTTTTTTTGTTTCTACTACTTGTCTTCATGTTTAACGAACCCTACACTGGCCCGCAAAGTCACCAGTTCTCTCCCCAAAGGAGGACATTTGGAGCATTATGGGAAGGGCCCTACAACCAGCTAGGGATTTTGACGATCTGCGTGCCACCTGGACATAATTTAGCATGATACCACTCAGGAGAACATCCAACATCTCAAATAATCAACGCCAAACCGAGTAACTGCTTGCATAAGTGCTGGATGTGGACCAACTCTTTATTGACTTACTCACTTTATGAAACTATTTCTTCTGAATAAATCGTCCAGTTTTTCTGAAACGATAATTCTTTGTTTATCTGTACATGTTCATCATATCTACCGATTTCCGTACCATTCGAATAATTATTCATGGTGCGTCGTTTCTTTGCACAGAGTGTATAATACCGAATGTCAGAAGTGAATGAAAATAAGCAAACCACACTACGTGCAAAGGCAAGAAGCTTCTAACCCATCGAATTCCACTTCACTTCCTCTAGGTAAGGAACAAAATGTGTCTGCGTTAAGTGTTGCGCCGTAGAATGATGAATAATTTCGTAGTGGTAATCCTAAAGACGTAAGTAACACTGTTGTAGGTTCTGTGTTGTCCAAGCAGACACACCTTTCGTCCGATAAAAAGAGTGCCGTCAGTGGCTTATAATTAGTCACGAGAGAAAAATTTATTTCATCCAGATATTGATGATATCACGTGACGCCACAGATGATGGCTAAGGCCTCATTTCCCAGCTGACTGTAGCTGATCTGCGCCTCGTTCAACGTTTTATACGCGAGTGCTGTGGGGCGTTTAGTGTTTCCAACCTTATGAGATAAAACTTTCCTTATTCCACGCAACTGGGTGCAGCTGCACCTGTAAGAAGAACGATGCGCGAAATACACAACTACTAGCGTCATACCTTAGCAAAACATCTTCCTGAAAAAAACTAGAAAATTTAGGTTCTATTTAAAGTCACTGAAAGGCTCGAAGGCTTTTATCCAGTCAATCGCTGACCAATCTGGTTTCGCAATAAAAGACAAAAAAAAAGGATAGAAGTACTTTAAAATCTAGAATTTTCAAAATCATTCACTCAAGATTCAAATGGTTCAAATGGCTCTGAGCACTATGGGACTTAACATCTGAGTTCATCAGTCCCCTAGAACTTAGAACTACTTAAACCTAACTAACCTAAAGACATCACACGCATTTGAACCTGCGACCGTAGCGGTCGCGCCGTCCCAGACTGAAGCGCCTAGCACCGCTCGGCCGCACTGGCCGTCATTCACTCAAGAGAAGTCGTTTGAAAGTCGCACAGATTCCCGTATGAGGGAGATATTAATAGGTATTCCTGGCGTGTAGAAGCAGCTGAGAGAGTTGCCAACAGGTAAGTCGCCAGGTCCAGGGTCCCTTACTTAGTATCCATTTATCGTGAATATCTCACCCAACTCGAAATCCCAAGCGACGGAAGAAAGCGCTGGTATGTAAGAAGGGTAAAAGTGCGGAGCTGCATAATTGCACACCCGTATCCTTGACATAGGTCTGATGCAGAATTCTTGAAAAAATTAGAATGTAACACATTCACTTGGGACGGAAGTGCTTCTATTCACAAATCAGCGCGGACTTAGAAAGCAACAATCGTGTGAAACTCAGCTCACCCATTTCTCACACGATATCTTGCGAACCAAGCATGAAATACAAGAGGCAGATGCCATACCTTGAAAGCGTTTGACACGGTGCCGCACTGCAACTTGTTAAAGAAGGTGCTACTATTTGCACTAGGATCGCAGAAAATTAGAGCCTCGAAGACTTCTTAAGTAATAGATCCCTGTACGATGTTGTCGACGGCGAGTGTTCGTTAGAGACAGCGTTATTGTCAGGGGTGCCCCAGGTAAGTACGATAGGACCGCTTTTAAAGTCTCTATTTATAAATGTTCTGACGGACAGAATGAACAGCAACCTGTGGCCGTTTGCTAGTGATGCTGTACTGTACGGGAAGGTGTGGTCGTTGAGTGACTGTAGAAGAATACATGATGACTTTGATAAAATATCTAGTCGGTGTGTTATGAATGGTAGCTTGCAATAAATGTTGGAAAATGCAAATTAATGTAGATGATTAGGAAACACAATACCGTAATGTTCGAATACAGCATATGTAGTAGGCTGTTTGACACAGTCACGTATTGAATGTGTAGGCGTAACGTTACACTGCGGTATGAGACAATGAGAGCACGTACGGAGGGTAGTTGAGAGGTCGAATAGTCGAGTTTTATTTATTGGGAGAATTTTGGGAACGTGTGGCTCATCCATAAAGGAGACCACGTGTAGAACGCTAGGACGTTCCATTCTTGAGTACTCTTCAAGTGTATGGGATCTTCACCAAGTCTGATTAAAGAATATGCCGAAGCAACAGAGATGGGCTGACAAATTTGTTCCCGATAGATTTGATCAACAGGCGAGTATTACAGAGATTCGTCTTGAACTCAAATGGGAATCTCTCGAGGGAAGACGACTTTCTTTTCGTGGCACACTATTTACAAAAACAGAGAAAACAGAGATCCGACGTTTAAAGCTGACTGCAGAACGCTTCTAAGGCCGCCAAAGTACATTCCGCATAACGACCACGAAGATAAGACGCTGAAAATCAGGGCTCGTGAAGAATCATATAAGCAGTCGTTTTTCCCTCGTTCTGTTAGCGAGAGGAATAGGAAAGAAAATTACTAGTAGTGGTACATGGTAGCCTCCGCCAAGCATCATAGGATGGTTTGCTGAGTATGTATGTAGGAGCAAATGTAGATCAACTTCAGGTACGCGCACGACCAGGTTCTGAAGATCGTAATGAACAAGACAAGGGCGAATAAGCTATACGCTTTTCAGTCTCTGAAATGATCTTCCGCATTCTTCAGGCTGTTGCAAAGGAAAATAAAAAGGATCTCTAATATGTACAGCATTTGGAATGATGTTTGGTTTTCCAAGAACCGCTTGTAGTTCCAGTACATATCTAGGAGAAGGTAGCCTCGGATAGCCTTTTAAGATTTAGCGCTACGGGCATCGTCGGATATCGCAGGTATTTAATTTCGGTATTATTAAAAGAACACTTTTACAGATTCCACTTGAGTCCTGCGTCGGTTAATACTTGAGAACATGATTCTAAATTTATGAGTTACAGTTTCAATGTTTGTACGGACACAGTCATTTCACCGAAATAATTTGTTTACTGCGAAACTTTCGATGTGACTTATCCGAGAAAGTATTGAAACAATGCAGGACTAATGAGGGAAGACCGTTGTACTACACAGGCCTACGTGCGTACTGACAGCCGTAATTAATTTCGTTCCCTTATCCAGCAAAAGCTGAAGGTAGCTATCAGCTAAATCCGTTTTGGAAGAGACTCTCGCACCTGTTTGGCAATGCAGAAGTTCCTCATATGAGGAAGCTAAAAGTGATCAGTAACTATCTGAGCTTTAAATGTGGCTTTAAAGTCTGATCTAATTCTGATTTTTCCTTTCCGATTTTCGATTGATAACTAGAGGAGATGCCAATTGACTTGCTAAAATTGATTCCAAAACACCGCTTTTTCCAACCTGTTAAGTTCAGAAGCAATAGTGTGAAGTAACGCACGTGCACGGTAAAACATTGTATCAGCATTGCTCTTGAGCGTAATGTGTTCCTTGAAAATTTTTTGCTAGTCCCAGTTTTTCATCGAACAAATGACCAGTTTTCCCCACAATTGTCGAATGCTGGCATCGGAACTGAGTACCGATCTCATGCAAATTATTTTGAATATCTAATCCAGACAGTGAAACACATCCTTGACAAGAATACTGTGGCTAGAGAGTGTTCGAAATCCTGTAAACTGCATATTTGGCTTTGAAAGTGCATGTCCAGAGAACAGAGCTAATTCTGCTGTTGCAGGCTATGAAGTGCGGTTATGATTTCTGTAGCCTGAAGAATTCGAATTGCTCATTTGTACTCTATTATACTAACGTGACTTAATCACCATTGTCTAACTGATACGGTATAGTTTGACTGCTAATCTGTAAAACAGGAGAACAGCTTTCAGTTCTTCCTCTGAATGTGACTGTCAGTTCTGGCATTAGGAAGACTGCCTTGATGTTATCTGTGAGCGGCAGAGCGTTTTGCCTCCTCTTAGAGGAGAAATGCCTTCGGTGAACCAAATTTGTGTGTGATTGTGGCTCTGCGGTTGTTGCTTTAGCGTCTGTGATCCGTTGAGCGTCGCCAGGAGCCATGAATGTGGAAGTGTTATATGAGAACATATTTATCTACATTTTCTCGTTGTAAGATTTATGTGAAGCAGAGTTTATTTCGCAAGCCTTTCGCAGGCACAGTTTCTGTGGGGCTCCTGACTAATGGCAGTGTAGGCATTCCGCTCGGCGGAAAAAAGCATTGTTTGCAGTCATGTGTTACATATAACTTGACAGAGGATTTCTGAGTGCGTGAAGTGGCAGAAAAATTGACTGGATGCTTAGTGCAATGCTAATGGCGCTACTTGTGTCAAAATGTGGCGCACGTATGGCTGGTATAATCAACTTTTTTGGCTCACTCGTTCATGGATCGAGACAGTACAATGAATAATAGTCATGAATATCAGAAAATTTCATACAAATACTCTACACTTGAGCATGGATTTTATTTGTTAAAGGTCCGTTCATGTATTTTTAACCTTTTCTTTTCTCTGTGGTAAGTCAGACTTGATGAAAAAAACAGCACAGGAAGACGACGGTGGATCGAGCAGGACGACGTTTTGTTTAAAACTGCGGAACCTTTTGCCATGCCAAGTCACCCAACTATCTCACAATGACTAAAGACACAAAATAAAACACGTAGATCAGTAAGACCAATATATTCTGAAATGAAAACACAATTTATGTTACAACACTTACGTTACATAATTACGAGTGCTGTTTGCTTGCAGCTCGTGAAAATAAACAATAAAATAATGAAATATTAATGGCGGTGTGCCACGAAAGTCCGATCTGTACAAGACGTTGTAAACAAAAGGTGCCTCTTAGTCTAATGATATGACGATCAGATACACTCCTGGAAATTGAAATAAGAACACCGTGAATTCATTGTCCCAGGGAGGGGAAAATTTATTGACACATTCCTGGGGTCAGATACATCACATGGTCACACTGACAGAACCACAGGCACATAGACACAGGCAACAGAGCATGCACAATGTCGGCACTAGTACAGTGTATATCCACCTTTCGCAGCAATGCAGGCTGCTATTCTCCCATAGAGACGATCGTAGAGATGCTGGATGTAGTCCTGTGGAACGGCTTGCCATGCCATTTCCACCTGGCGCCTCAGTTGGAAAAGCGTTCGTGCTGGACGTGCAGACCGCGTGAGACGACGCTTCATCCAGTCCCAAACATGCTCAATGGGGGACAGATCCGGAGGTCTTGCTGGCCTGGGTAGTTGACTTACACCTTCTAGAGCACGTTGGGTGGCACGAGATACATGCGGACGTGCATTGTCCTGTTGGAACAGCAAGTTCCCTTGCCGGTCTAGGAATGGTAGAACGGTGGGTTCGATGATGGTTTGGATGTACCGTGCACTATTCAGTGTCCCCTCGACGATCACCAGAGGTGTACGGCCATTGTAGGAGATCGCTCCCCACTCCATGATGCCGGGTGTTGGCCCTGTGTACCTCGGTCGTATGCAGTCCTGATTGTGGCGCTCACCTGCACGGCCCCGAACACGCATACGACCATCCTTGGCACCAAGGCAGAAGCGACTCTCATCGCTGAAGACGACACGTCTCCATTCGTCCCTCCATTCACGCCTCTCGCGACACCACTGGAGGCAGGCTGCACGATGTTGGGGCGTGAGCGGAAGATGGCCTAACGGTGTGCGGGACCGTAGCCCAGCTTCGTGGAGACGGTTGCGAATGGTCCTCACCGATACCCCAGGAGCAACAGTGTCCCTAATTTGCTGGGAAGTGGCGGTGCGGTCCCCTACGGCACTGCGTAGGATCCTACGGTCTTGGCGTGCATCCGTGCGTTGCTGCGGTCCGGTTCCAGGTCGACGGGCACGTGCGCCTTCCGCCGACCACTGGCGACAACATCGATGTACTGTGGAGACCTCATGCCCCATGTGTTGAGCAATTCGGCAGTACGTCCACCCGGCCTCCCGCATGCCCACTGTACGCCCTCGCTCAAAGTCCGTCAACTGCACATACGGTTCACGTCCACGCTGTCGCGGCATGCTACCAGTGTTAATGACTGCGATGGAGCCCCGTATGCCACGGCAAACTGGCTGACACTGACGGCGGCGGTGCACAAATGCTGCGCAGCTAGCGCCATTCGACGGCCAACACCACGGTTCCTGGTGTGTCCGCTGTGCCGTGCGTGTGATCATTGCTTGTACAGCCCTCTCGCAGTGTCCGGAGCAAGTATGGTGTGTCTGACACACCGGTGTCAATGTGTTCTTTTTTCCATTTCCAGGAGCGTATCTTCAAGTGTTTCCGCAAGCTGCATACAATGTTCATTCAGCCGTGGACTATATCTATGCCTCAAATTATTTCTTTATTTCATTATTAATTGTTACGTTTTCTGTTAAAAAAAGCTCAGCATGCAAATGTGCCTTTTAACTGACTCCTTAGTTGCGAGGCGACCAATTCACTCGAAAGCACATTGCATGTATAAGTCTACAAATACTCATGCATATCATATATAACATAATATTTACACAAAACAGATTTTCAGTGTTTGAATGTGGCGTGTGCTCCTACAACAGTTTTATGTTGGTATTGTTCTACCGCGCATGGGCAGTCACGTAAAATTCAGTACTAGTGCGGCCGTTTCGAAGCGAGTTCATCACACGATACAGTGATACATAGTTTATACTTAGTCCGTGTGTTCATGTGCACAAGACATCGCAAGATAAGATGTATCATCATCGATTTCATATATGTGAATTAACATTTAAAACAGACACAAAACCCTAAAGTTACAACATTTGTTAGCAAGAAATTACAAATTCTTGTTGCTGATAGTCTATTTCGCACAGTATTACGCTTGAAATGTCTTATTGTTTCAGATATAACGTCTTTTTACGACGTGTCGTCATTCACAATTCCATGAACGGATAACGTTATAAAGGTGAGCATTCTTTATGACAGTTAAATGTCACAGTTCGCAGTTTTTATGCAGATCTGTGTGCGCGATCACTCGTAGCACACTTTATGTTTTTCCGCTTATTACACTGTTTACTTAGACTGATGTCACAGTTTTTTTGTCCTAAGTCGTACATCGCCTGATAGAAGACTGATTAACTCCCACTCCACAGCATAAGTTATTGAAGGCATGGAAGCAGGACCTCGGACGGCATAATGCTGACGTATATCCTCGTTTAGACGAGGTAAGTGTGTCCGTCATTTCAAAGACATAACGCTCCCTGAGGACCCGTCCAAAATTCATCCACCCATCGAGTGCTCTTTCTCGTTTTGGAACAAAGCGACCGTAGGTGCATTAGGGAACCAGTTCTTGCTATTCGGACCTTCATAGATGCAGATACACAGAGATACAGCGCAGTAAATGTCGTTTGCGTTGCACTCAAAAGTATCGGGGCACTTCACAAACATAGTTTTTTTACGTACTCAGTTTGTCAGACGATATACAAATCTTCGTACACAAGTAGTTGTAACGTAGAAAAAATGCCCGTTGACAAGTCTTTATGCAAACAATTCGTAACACAACCTAACATAAATAGTTTGTAGACAAATTTCTAACATAAATAATTCATTACGATGTATAAATAAGAGTATATCATGAATAACCTATTTCAGTTTTGCACACCAGTTTCCTTGTAGTTACAATTTCAGCGACGTATAGTAAACTCTACAAATAGTTTCAGGTCATGCAAGTTTCATAACCTTTCCCATATTGGCACATGTAACAAGTACAGATAACGACACAAGTCGGTATACATCATTTGGCTTTACCTAAATACAGACAAATACAAAGAAACATGTTATATACAGGTTTTTTACATAGGTACAAATACATGCAAACATATTACGTATTGGCTTTATATAAATATAGAAACATATGAAACAAATTTCTCTTGTCTTCACACAAGCATTTTGGTCACACAGAAATATTTTCAAATAGCTTTAGATGAATATACAATATTTAGCATCATTACAAGTTTAGATCTATATTTTGCTTTTGCAAATGATGTCATCTGAAACAGAGGAGGATTAAACACGACATCCCAACTACAAATAAGCAAATAACAAAAGCAATGAACTATGTTCAAACACAAAGAATATTCGCCACACGAGTGTAAGTGCGCAGTGTAAGCATGGCCTTAGCTACTCGTAAGTGTGTATGTTTAATGGCGAGATATGTATACAATCAGTCTAAAGGTGAAAGTGCAAGGGTGTAGAATGATTAAGTATTCACGTCAATCAGTCGTTAGTAGTCAACCTCGTAGGCTGAAGATATATCTTCTTCACATCTGTACAAAAGTTAATATAAAATTTACTTTTAAATTTTACGTGGCTGCTGTAAGTAAGTATTCGACGAAGACGAATCTCTTCTTTCTCCTTCTGCTGTTGAGAAGAACATCTGGAATAAAACAACACTTATACTACACAACTTCTCCGTAGAAGTACTGTGAAGTATGTGTTTTTGATAGTTGTGTATAACTTAAACTGGCTCCATACATGTGTTTACTGTTGAGCATGGTATATTCTATAAAACAACACTTATACTACATAACTTCTCCGTAGAAGTACTGTGAGGTATGTGTTTTGATAGTTGTGTATAACTTAAACTGGGTCCATACATGTGTTTACTATTGAGCATGGTACATTCTATGATTACGGTGAGCGTACAATCCAATAACTATGTTTGTTTTAGGATGCTGAAGCAGATATGGACCAGGATGTGGAATGCTAACAATAACGTAAGGACCGTCGTACATCAGGCAATACTTCGTATTGCGCCGCTGAAGAGCAGACGACTTACGCTGAGTACGGAAAAGCAATTACTTTCCAACTTTAAATTCCTGCTTCCTCTTGACAGTAAGCGTATAAGTTTTGTTCCTAGATTTGGCTTCAGCAGTCACCGTCGCACAGACTTCCCTTACCTTTTCGCCATCTGTGGTTTGCAGAAAAGAAATTTTTGATAACGGCACTGTCCAACCGTTGATTCTTTGCGTTCGACCATGAGCTCATTAGGAGTGTACGGTGATTCATAAACATTGAGGTTGTTGTCTACCTCATCAAATAGAGACAAATATGTAACCCAATTGATATGTTTCGTAGAAATGTTGGTTCTCATAAATCTGTTCATCTCAAGCAACACACGTCACTGGGATTACACTGGGGACTATACATTAAGATAAAAATACCCTTAATACTATTGTCTTTGAGAAATTTACGCCACTTGTACCCAGTACAGTATGCAACATTGTTGGATAAAATAGCTTTCGGTTTTCTCGCACCGGCCGGTGTGGCCTTGCGGTTCTAGGCGCTTCAGGCGGAACCGCGCGACCGCTACGGTCGCATGTTCGAATCCTGCCTCGGGCATGGGTGTGTATGATGTCCTTAGGTTAGTTAGGTTTAAGTAGCTCTAAGTTCTGGGGGACTGATGACCATATCTGTTAAGTCCCATAGTGCTCAGAGCCATTTGAACCATTTTTTTCACACATGAGGGAGGTAGTCACATGAGATACGACGAATGATGGCGGTGGCAGCAGCATATCGTATAGCATACAGTTCAACATGCTTGGAGAATAAATCGTAAAATGCAAAAATATATTTCACACCACAACTGCTTGTAGGATGAGGACCACTTATCTCAGAACTTACCATTTCTAGAGGTATACTTGGTAGAATAGAATGCAAATCAGTCTACGCAGACAAGTTCAGCCGTTTAGAATTTTGTCACATCGCGCATGTTTTTAGTATTCTGTAGATCTTACATCTCATATAGTTAAAGCAACAGTAAGTACTAAGCTTTGCTAAGCACTTCTTAACCCCAAATTAAATGTCTCTGCCATTTGAGGTTGGGTTCAGAATCCTTAGGAATATAAACACACCGAGTAGTGGATTCAGGATGACGGCGATAAAATAACACATCATTACGTATCAAATATCGGTTGGACAGAGTATGGTCAGGTTGATTCGTCAGTAAAACCCTTACCTTATTTCAGTGAAGATCATATTTCTGCAACGTTGACATGTTTATACATATAATACTGGTGATATAGCTTATCCTGGATAAGAAATATTCGGTAATCAATCACGTTCTCCATGTCAGAGTTACACTCAATCAAGCCTTGAGGCAGAGGAGACAAAAGCGTCGGCAATGATGTTGTCGTTACCCTTAATATGCTGTATACAATTTCAAAGGAATAGTTTCGCAAAGATAAAGCCCAGTGTGATAATCTGGGATGTACAAACTTACAAGTTAACAGAAATGTGAGAGCTTGGTGGTCAGTATACATTTTAGTGTGCTTAGAATACAAATAATAATTGAATTTCTTAAAGGCCCCGACTATAAACTGTGTTTCAAGTTCTGTGGTAGAGTATGTGCGTTCACACTCACTAAGTGTGCGGCTCGCAGAACTAAAAATTTTCACATGTTCTTATTCTCCATTCTTTGCAACTTGGAAACAAACAACTGCCTATGCCATAGGATGAGGCGTCACAAGTCACACAAAAATCCAAGTTAAAATCGGGGTGATCCATAATGTTTTCGTTAACCAGAGCATGCTTAATACCATCAAAGTATTTCTGACACTGGTCAGACCATATTTGTATCTGATTTTCTTTGATTAGGTTCCATAGCTGTTTGCTGTTTAGAAGTTGGTGTGGAAAAAATCTACGAAAGGAAGAACATAGTCCAATGAAAGATTTAAATGGCTTTCTAGTCCGTGGGCTAGAAATATTCCTGATTGCGTCTAACTTACTTGGGTCAGGTCTTATACCTTGAGCATTAACAATATATCCTAGATAATTAATTTCACTTCATGCAAATTTCGACTTTCTGAGATTAGCTGTCACTCTAGCTTGGGCGAATTTATGCAAAATCCTTTGCAAAGTATCAGTGTGTTCAGACCAAGCCTTACTAGCTATGAGCAGCTCACGAGCGTAGTTAGTAACTGATTCAACCAATTCATCACCAAGTAAAGTACCCAATAAGCTGATAAACACACCTGAACTAACGTACAGACCTAAGGGTAGGACACAGAATTGATAGATTCGCCCCCCAAATATGAATAGAGTATACTTTCTAGAAACTGGCGTGATTGCGACCTGCCCGAACGAATTGGTCATATCTATCGTAGAAAAATACTTAGAATCTAAAAATATCTGGAGTTGCTCCTCTAAATTATCATTAATTGCACGAGAATCCAAAACAACTCTGATAGTCCCGTTAGGGTTTCTTTACAACAAGTAAAGGGCTGCAGTAAGGTGACATGGAAGGTTCGATGATTTTCCACTCCAGAATTTGTTTCAACTCGTGTCACACATCAGGTCGTTGGGATAGTGGCGCATTATAGGTTTTGTGGAGGGAAATCTGGTGAAGCTTAACTTCTATATTATACTTGGTCGTTTGCTAAGTACTTGCATACACTTGGACAAAACATTATAGAGTTCATTACGTTCATCATGTGCGACAGCTGCGGTTTCTGATAACTTGTTACTAATTAAAGTTTTCAAGTTCGCAAACTCAGTATCAGATACGTGAGTCTATGTGTCGGCATCATCAGTGCCCCACATTAACTGAATATTGTACCCAATACAATATTTATCGTGCTTCAGAGTCCTGGTATCCAGATCAATTGAAATTTCACTGCCCTTATCCCTGAGTATTCATTTACGTTGGGAGAAGTCAATAGTGCTGCCCTTCTCACACAACATATCGAAACCTAAAATGCAATTAGTGACCAGGTTTTTTACGACGAGGAATGGCCACTGTACGATTCCATTACCTACCTTGACTGTCGCAAAGACCTTTTTCTGAACCCTAGAAGACTTATGGCGTACGGCAGTTAACATTTTACAGTTCTGGAGAGGAGACTCAGGTACGGGTTCAAACCCACACATTTCTTGTAAAAATTATAGGACAAGACACTAACAGCCGCTCCTGTGTCCAGAATAATAGTAGTGGAAATACCACACACAACAGCAGTAGTTGAGGCCAAAACCATTTCATTGGATGATGAACGACATTGTGTGTTATCTTATAACAGTTCATCAGACAAGTTTTCATCATAATTATCCTTATGAATAATAATGGCTGCTGTATACAACTGTCCGGTACATGATCATTGTAGGTGTGTCAAATAATAAATTTAAACTGAAGTCGCCTCCCAAATCTACCACAGCCACGACCTTGGACGCAGTAGTGTCTGTTTTTGGTATGATGTCGTCACATTTGTAGTGGGTGCAGGCACAGACGGAGGTGGAGTATCTCTAGTTACATCGATAATATATACATTTTGTATTGTTTATCCCAGGATCTGAACCGTGGTGGTCGCTGCGCTTTCATGTTTTGACTCACCTGCAGTTTCGTAGATGCACTCCAGTTTTGAGTTTGGATTTGCGGCGGTGGCAATTGCCATTGGCCTTTATTATTGTTTTACTGCGGTGGTGAAACAGTGCTTTGACAATGGGCAACGTAGTAGCTGTTACTCCATCTCTGTTGCTGGTTTTGTGGGGAATGTTACTTATTTATGTTCCTCTTAAAACATTTCTTCCCATTCTCATAATTATTATTACTATTGTAGTAGAAGTTGCTGTTGATGTAGGCCTAGTTACTGTTCCGCAGTCTCTTATTTGGATTGACGCCAGTAGAATAAGAAGTGTTAAAATTACTGTCTGTGCTATGTTGAGCATGTTGGTTCTGTCGTGTATATTCATTTGCCATTTGATATGGTTGATTCTGCTGGCTTGCGTGACCGACGCCAACCGCGGGAATTACGTTGGCTACCCTCCGTATTTTACATTGCGATGGTGTAAGCATTGTCCTCGTAAAGCATATCAACAGAATCGGGCGCTGTGAGAAAATCCTCTGCGTCGTTGTTTGGGATGTGCAGAAGTTTTTCTTTGATGCTGAACGTCAGTCTTGCCTTCAATGCGCATTGCAACCTGCTCGTGAAGGAAATGTCCCAGATTTAACTATTTCTCTAAATACCGGCGCAGATTGCCATGCTTAGGATTGAATGGTTCAGGATCCACTATCTGCGTACGAAGTCGTCCCTGTATATATTGTGACCAAAATTTAGATATAAAAGGCTCTATAAAATTGTTCGTGCGTGACGCATCTGTCGGCTTCATTGCCTATACAGCTGCGTCGCCTTGATAGAACCGATAACATGAGATATCCTCTTAATCGCCACTCCACGTACGAGGAAATGCATTTCTGAAGGTTTTAAGAAATATGAAAGGATGTACGGTAGTTTTTTCAAGTATAAATGGTTGAAATTGTCTGTGTTTTGTGAGGCCCTCCTCTCCCTTAGCATTATAGTAATGTTTAGTTTCAGAATGACTACTGTAAGGTTCCACTGGCGAATGGCAAGGAAAATGTAGTTCGTAATTATGACGACTGCAGTGCAGTGTGTCATGTGGAGGTGAGTACAGCTGCTGTAGTGAGCACGTAGTGTGCGGTGTGTGTGCGTCATAAATTTACTTGTATTCATTGCCAAACTGGTTGCTATTATGGTTATTGCACACTGGATGTACGTAATTGCCAAACTGTTTCACATGCGCAGTGGCAGATTGTGCTGCTGGACTGATTAGGTGTTTATCGTTGTTTATAAATTCCGCTACAGTGTCGTGGACAACAGCAGGCAATTTTTCTTGTAAGCTTTCGTCAAAATATTTGTCTTTTTGCCCTAACCAACTGTGGAATTCTCTATTGATGCATGAGAAATGGCAGAAAGCTGTTTGTCAGTTGTGTCAACCTTGTTTTCGACATCAGCATTAGCCGTTTTTATATCACCATCCACTGACGGATAAGATTTAATCTCAGTAACGACAGACTTCCATGTTTTACTGAGACTGTTTACTTGTGCTTGGATATCTGTCACGTGTTTATTTATGTTTCCTTGTTGTAAAGAAAGCTCCGGAAATTTCGCGTTGGCGGACACTTGTCCAGTCAGTCTATTATTTATCTCCTCAAACTGCTACACAAAGTGTAGTTTGACGTTTTAAGTGCAGCTAAATCTCATTTAACTTCATAATGTCATGTTTTTATCTCTTCATGAGCTGTTTTCAAACTGACTCGTGTAGACGTCATCTGTTGGTCGATATGTGCGCCAATGTCCTGTTTATGTTGTGTTGTCTGATCCTGAATGGTTTCCATCTGATTTTCGTTGTCAGTCATCATGTGTTTTTGTTCGTTCATCTGTTTCATAACAGCATCGAACATGTTTGCAAAACTAGTATGTGCAACAGTTCCGCCCCCGCGACGTCGTTAGACGTGACGTCAGATTTACGCATAGTGCTGGTAGAGGGTCTATTTTCTACATTTACCTCAACAGAATAATCAATAATATGTCGCTAGTCAGCATTCGCGTCAACCGTAACTTTGTTTTCATTATTTAATGGCATGTCAGAGTCGGAATGCGTCTGTGTTTGCCGTCTCTGGTTCTCCATTTTGCTAACTGTTTTCTGGTCAATACCATGCACACGTAATGTATGACATAATAAAAATTTAAACTTGTATGTGTAACCTGGATGAATGTAAAAGTTAATCTCGCTGTGCGACAATGTCTGACCAAGAAAAGTAATGGTGGAATTTTGAAGACAAGTGGCTGTACAGCACATTCATTACCTAGCACAGAATGAATGTCGGCCACATTGTGAACTGATAAAACAGTATTTTTGCACTGTATGAATAATGAAAATAATTTGGGAAACCGCGAGGTAGCTTAAAATCAGTGCTACGGAAACGGAAAATTGTGATAGATCTACCAAGTAAGCCAGGGTAATTCAAAGCGCTTGGGCATGATTTCCGATGTAAAGATGCGGTCGCTTACCCTATATCCGCGATAGCAGCGTAATTTCATGTGTGGACATGCAATTCGTCTTACTTCATTGTATTCCGGTCTCATATGCAGTTTGTAGTTTCCAATAAACATGTAACAAAAGGAAGAGAGTACAGTACATATAACAATGCGTCCAGACACGAAGCCGGCAATTGAATTATTATTTTTTTTGCTCATTTCTTTCTGGATAGAGACAATACAATGAATTATAGTAATGAATATCAAAAAATTTCATACAAACTGTCGGCGCTTGAGCATGGCTTTAAATGTGAAACGACGGTTCATGTATTTTTAACCGTGTTCCTTCTCTCTGTGGTAAATCGTATTTCGTGGGAAAAAAACATTACCTGAAAACGACGGTGGATCGAACTTTTCGCCATGCCAAGTCACCCAACTACGTTACAATGACTAAAGACACAAAATAAAACATACATAGGTTAGTAATAATATATACTGAAATGAAAACACAATTCAAATTACGATACTTACGTTATACGATTACGAGTGCTGTTTGGTTGCAACTCGTAAATAAAACAATAAAATAATGAAATATTAATGGCGATGTGCCACGTATGTCCTAGAAAACAAAAGGTGCCTCTTAGGCCAATGATCTGACGTTCAAAAATCTTCAAATGTTTCCAGCGGCTGCACACAATTTACATACAGCCGTGGAATATATATATGGCTCAAATTATTTCTTTATTTCATTATTTACGATTAAGTTTTCTGCTAAGAAAATCTCAGCATGCAAATGTACCCTTAAATTGCGTTCACAACTGACCGGATTCAGCGTTACTACAACAGACACCGTGAATTCTAGTTGCTTGAAGACTTGCACTTCCTGAGGTTCCCTCACTCTAAGTACATCAATCAGACAAGGACAGTACTGCTTTAAAATCTCAGCCTACATTCTGTTGTGAGTAGGGGTCTGAATAATTGAATCGCGAAGCATGTCGTCTGGGAATCAAACTCTACAAGTACAGTTAAATTTACAAATCCTAGTCATGCATTCGAATACAGTCATCCATTCCTAGTACGTCTGATTACTGTGACGGTACGTATGAAAAGATTAGAAAGGATCATCGGATATATGGATTGGAGACTTTAAAATCTCAGCTAGCTTCCTAACGTCTTTCTTATAGGATAGGGTTTGGTGGACTACTAGGGGGGACACTTTTCGGGGCAGATGCAATGTCACAACTACTGCCAAGGAAAAAAAGGAAAACTACGTGAAATACAAGTTACTTTGTAGGTTGAGAAGTGTTTCTGCGATTCCAATTTATATTCCGTGCAGCTCTCGTGTTCTACATCGAAGGAGCGAAAGGGGGAGGTAGTATCTGGCCGCCGGACTTCTGTGTTAAACGTCGTAGGTGGCCTGCGTCTGGTAATGTTGGTCGGTAAAGTTGGCTGTGAAACTCAATAAGTGTAGTGAGATATGGCTCTTCACAGTCCCAGACGACCGTCGCCATGAATTTATCGACTGATGATGAAACTTTGGACTTTTTCTTCGGAGAAGAAGTAGTGTGGCGCCAATCTATTGATTGCCATTGCGTTTCCGGTTCAAAGTTATGAACCCATGCATCATCGCCTGAGACGTGTTCGTCAAACTACTGTCAATTCAGGTGCAAGGTGTCTCGCTCATCTCGAATGAGAGTGTCCGCACGTTCCAACCCTGCAGGAGTCACAGCTGCGGGCGTCCGGCCGGCAGGCGGCCGGCAGAACAGTTTCGCGCTACTTTGTTGGGATGGTGACAAACCACGCTTCCATCGATTCACCCCGCTTTTGTTCACTTCCAAATCTCCATTAACGTTCTGCAAGCGTCTTTGAACAACAGTGACGCTTTCGTTTTTACCCAAGAGACACTAAATGTAAGCTGTCTTCTTGGGACAAACCTCCATTACAGACATTTTGAAGACGAAGTATAGCGACGATATCTGTCGGAACTTCATGAAATTACACGGGCTGAAGTGGGAATATTTTATCATATCCAACAGCAAATTTCACATTTTTTCCTCCCAAATTTGCCTAGACAAAAAAGCCTTAGTTATTTCCTTGTAGAAAGGAACATGACAGCGAATTGAATTCCAGTTTCGTCACTAGAGAGGTATATTGTACCCGTAGTTTCCACCAGGTGGCGTTGAACACTATAGATTATAATAAATAAATAAAGCATCATCGCTTTATTTACATTACACTGGGTTGACAAAGGACATGGGATGTCGATATCCACATATGCAGATGACGGTGGTATCACGGAATCATGGTATAAATTGGCTCTGAGCACTATGGGATTAACTTCTTAGGTCATCAGTCCCCTAGAACTTACAACGACTTAAACCTAACTAACCTAAGGACATCACACTCATCCATGCCCGAGGCAGGATTCGAAACTGCGACCGGAGCAGTCGCGCGGTTCCAGACTGCACCGCCTATAACCGCTCGGCCACCCCGGCCGGCACACATGGTATAAAAGGACAGTGCATTGGCGGAGCTGTCATTTGTATGCAGGTGATTCACGTGAAAAGTTTCCTACATGATTGTCGCTGCAAGACAGAAATTAACAGACTTCGAACGTGGAATGGTAGTTTCAACACTCCATTTCTGAAATCGTTAGGGAATTCAGTATTCCGAGATCCATAGTGTCAAGAATATGCCGAAAATACCAAAATTCAGGCATTACCTTGAAAGAACATTAACGTTAATGAAGTAAAAGATCCAGTCAGTAGACAGGAAGCGAAAAGATACTTCTTATGTTTCAGAGGTAGACTGCAGTTATAAAATGGGAAGGAACTGTTAATCAGAAGTCAGGGAGATGATGTACTCTAATTGACACTCGATTCATTCATCTTAAACATGACAAGACAACAAAATTATTAAAGAAGCACCACACAAACACTTTTATTTAACAAACGCCTTACTAACATGGGATCTGTGGTGGTCCAAGTGATTTGCTGAGGATCGACAAACGACACTAACCAGAACACTAATCGCTTACTATGACTTCATACACGTGAATCCACGTCATGGCAGCAAACTACGCGACCACCAAGCACCTACATTCTACCATACAAAGAAAGAAAAATATGGTTCGAAAGAACAGGGTGCTGAGAAATATATATTGTAGCCCTATGTCGCAGCAGGGAATACTTTACTCTCCTGCTGGTCAAGGTGGCACACCATGATGCGTTCGGCGCCTGAAGTCATGGACGGCGGCAAACTGTTATTAAATGTGCGTTTCCGAAAAATGCAAGTACTTGGTGTCACGTTAGGTTAATTCAGAGTGCAGGTACTCCCGTATGAGCCTCTGAAACCCTGATCGATTCCAGTGCACAGCTGGATCTGTTTGCTGGTCTGCCAAACTAATCAGACTCCGCGCCACAAGTGTGCGTGTCGGAATATGTGAAATGTTTGGACGGCCGACTCGAGACCAATAAGCACACTATCACATCACTTGTTGTGACTGTGATGATCTAAGCAGTACCTGTGATGGTTCATAAGGTCACTGGCACAGGCTCTAAGTCGCACACTGGCATAGGTCACAAGTCTCACCGTTTAGGTAGAGACCTGCGGTTCTGTACTAATGAAGCACCAGTACAAGAGATTTGTACCAGGGTGATCGTTCTTCGTTTCTCATCGCTTCCTTCTCAGCTCGGTACAAAAGCACACTTCTCTTTTTTTGACTTCCCCCAATTTTGTACTCGCCAATCACGAGCTGGAGCCTAGCATTCTAAGTTCGGAGAACGATCTTCGGACTGCAAACCGATTTGACCAATCAGAGACGTTGAAGTCCTATTAGCAGAAAACGGAAAAAAGATTCAGATTCGTTTCTTCTTTCCCACGCGTTTGCAATTACCTTTGCAAACAAAATACAGGGTGGAAGCACAGCCCTCCATAAACAGCTTATTATCTCTCCTGTTGCGTCCACTTCAAAGTTAATAATTGACAAATGATGCTGTACAATCGCAATAAAGTTATGAGATGTTCAATTGACTCTTTTATTAGAAGATGTTAGGCATTTTGGGATTACACCTATCTTCAGACATCAAAAACTTCAACTCCTTCCTAACCAACCAGGCGTACAGCCTTGACAACTCAAAGAAAGTGTCGAATAACGTATGACTGCGACACAAGCAGTCTTGAAGCAGAGCTCAAACACTGCTTGTGTCGCAATCATATGTTATTCGACACTTTATTTGAGTTGTCAAAGCTTTAAGCCTAGTTGGTTAGGAAGAAGTTGAAGTTTGTGATTTCTGAAGATAGGTGTAATCCCAAAATGCCTAACATCTTCTAATAAAAGAGTCAATTGAACATCTCATGACTTTAATGTGATTGTACAGCATTGGTTGCCAATTAGTCTGACGAATGCTCTGTGACTCGCATTTGCATAGACATATACTCCTGGAAATTGAAATAAGAACACCGTGAATTCATTGTCCCAGGAAGGGGAAACTTTATTGACACATTCCTGGGGTCAGATACATCACATGATCACACTGACAGAACCACAGGCACATAGACACAGGCAACATAGCATGCACAATGTCGGCACTAGTACAGTGTATATCCACCTTTCGCAGCAATGCAGGCTGCTATTCTCCCATGAAGACGATCGTAGAGATGCTGGATGTAGTCCTGTGGAACGGCTTGCCATGCCATTTCCACATGGCGCCTCAGTTGGACCAGCGTTCGTGCTGGACGTGCAGACCGCGTGAGACGACGCTTCATCCAGTCCCAAACATGCTCAATGGGGGACAGATCCGGAGATCTTGCTGGCCAGGGTAGTAGTTGACTTACACCTTCTAGAGCACGTTGGGTGGCACCGGATACATGCGTACGAGCATTGTCCTGTTGGAACAGCAAGTTCCCTTGCCGGTCTAGGAATGGTAGAACGATGGGTTCGATGACGGTTTGGATGTTCCATGCACTATTCATCTACATCTACATCTACATGACTACTCTGCAATTCACATTTAAGTGCTTGGCAGAGGGTTCATCGAACCACAATCATACTATCTCTCTACTATTCCACTCCCGAACAGCGAGCGGGAAAAACGAACACCTAAACCTTTCTGTTCGAGCTCTGATTTCTCTCATTTTATTTTGATGATCATTCCTACCTATGTAGGTTGGGCTCAACAAAATATTTTCGCATTCGGAAGAGAAAGTTGGTGACTGAAATTTCGTAAAAAGGTCTCGCCGCAACGAAAACCGTCTATGCTGTAATGACTTCCATCCCAACTCGTGTATCATATCTACCACACTCTCTCCCCTATAACGCGATAATACAAAACGAGCTGCCCTTTTTTGCACCCTTTCGATGTCCTCCGTCAATCCCACCTGGTAAGGATCCCACACCGCACAGCAATATTCTAACAGAGGACGAACGAGTGTAGTGTAAGCTGTCTCTTTAGTGGACTTGTTGCATCTGCTAAGTGTCCTGCCAATGAAACGCAACCTTTGGCTCGCCTTCCCGACAATATTATCTATGTGGTCCTTCCAACTGAAGTTGTTCGTAATTTTAACACTTAGTTGAATTGACAGCCTTGAGAATTGTACTATTTATCGAGTAATCGAATTCCAACGGATTTCTTTTGGAACTCATGTGTCCCCTCGACGATCACCAGAGGTCTACAGCCAGTGTAGGAGATCGCTCCCCACACCATGATGCCGGGTGTTGGCCCTGTGTGCCTTGGTCGTATGCAGTCCTGATTGTGGCGCTCACCTGCACGGCGCCAAACACGCATACGACCATCATTGCCACCAAGGCAGAAGCGACTCTCATCGCTGAAGACGACACGTCTCCATTCGTCCCTCCATTCACGCCTGTCGCGACACCACTGGAGGCGGGCTGCACGATGTTGGGGCGTGAGCGGAAGACGGCCTAACGGTGTGCGGGACCGTAGCCCAGCTTCATGGAGACGGTTGCGAATGGTCCTCGCCGATACCCCAGGAGCAACAGTGTCCCTAATTTGCTGGGAAGTGGCGGTGCGGTCCCCTACGGCACTGCGTAGGATCCTACGGTCTTGGCGTGCATCCGTGCGTCGCTGCGGTCCGGTCCCAGGTCGACGTGCACGTGCACCTTCCGCCGACCACTGGCGACAACATCGATGTACTGTGGAGACCTCACGCCCCACGTGTTGAGCAATTCGGCGTTACGTCCACCCGGCCTCCCGCATGCCCACTATACGCCCTCGCTCAAAGTCCGTCAACTGCACATACGGTTCACGTCCACGCTGTCGCGGCATGCTACCAGTGTTAAAGACTGCGATGGAGCTCCGTATGCCACGCAAACTGGCTGACACTGACGGCGGCGGTGTACAAATGCTGCGCAGCTAGCGCCATTCGACGGCCAACACCGCGGTTCCTGGTGTGTCCGCTGTGCCGTGCGTGTGGTCATTGCTTGTACAGCCCTCTCGTAGTGTCCGGAGCAAGTATGGTGGGTCTGAACACCGGTGTCAATGTGTTCTTTTTTTCCATTTCCAGGAGTGTATATCATAAATTAAGCAATATGCTGTAGGTGTTAGAAATGTGTAGAGCCCTGTCTAATATACTTCAATGATGTATGTGCTCGAGAATTAACAAGGAATGGACGAACTGCACAGTCATCTACCTAGATTCGCAAAGTGGAGAAGGGTGGGTTTAGTGATGATACTGAAATTTGGAAACATGCCCCCCACATCATTGTTCGGAGTTGAAATTAATTTAGAATTGGGAAAATTGTTCACATAATCAATTGTAATGCTTATTATTTCAGTAGTTCGGCGGTGTCTTTTCCATCCACTGCCACACTGCTGGTTATGACGTAATGATTGACTGACAACATATGTTCGTGTTGGAGAAAACGTTTTGTTGAGGGGCTACCCCTTGTAAGGGGATGCTAAGACCAAAACAGTGATCGCATACATTACTGCAATATGAGGAATCAGTCGAATCGGAACGCATGTCAATCAGATTCGAACCGTAGTTTGGAAACCCATATGAACGTGGCAAAACTATTCCAATTTCGCTATCTTGTAAGTGGATTTTATTTAAAATAATTGAGTGTGTAACAGCAATAACAGCAGCAACAAATTTATTTACATCATGCGAAGTCTAATGGCATCCCAATTGACCTATCTCACCTCCAAAATTCAAACTAGCCACAAAGGGGGACTTGGCAGGGACACGCAACACTCTTCCGCGATCTTGGGTAGTGATACGTCATCTGCTGACGTCAATCGCATCACCGTGCGAGGTGTAGTTTCCTGCAAGAAGCCTTGTTAATGTCAGACCTCGAAGTCGTGGAGGGGAAAAATGAATAAAGTGTTAGTCGGTGAACAAAATGTGTTAGAGCAGAAAAATTAATGTTTCAAACAACGAGAGAGGCTCACAGGGCACATCCATTTCGACTTACAGTACAGTCTTTGGGATACTTAACATTATACTATGGTACAGGTGATGAAACCTTAAACTGAGGTGTGCCGTTGATCTAAACATGTATATTTAACAGGATTGTCACATGTTCTCTATGCCTGTATGCATGCGGTATTTTGTTTTCGGTATATGGTAGGAGAGTGATTCGGTGAAAATCTTATCGTGTTGTCTATTGGATGAAGTTAGTGGAGCTTTTATAGTTGGCAATATTTCTCTGTTGGATGGTACAGTATAACAAAGATAGATGTGAATGGACGTGGACCTGTAGTACTTGTATCTGGTTTTGGGGCGCACAGCAGTATGGTAGAAAAAATCATTGTCTTTCTAGTAGTTCTTGGTTTCCATCAAATGGTCAAAACACAGTCCTGTTGAAGTAACGCAGCTTAGCCTGTTTCTAAAAGGGGTGCAGAAAGTGGTAGATATATTTTCCTCTTAGTCGCGATTTAAATTGGAACGATCAAATTAGTGAAGCTGGTGAAATGGCAGCCGTTGCATGGGGACTAACTAAAACGAGGTTGGAATTTTACTGTAGCAGATCATCTTGCGATAGGTGAGTGGTTTCGAGATATGAGAGTGATATAAATATTCAGTTATGTGCTTCAGTGCGAGGCCATGATTCAAAATCGGATACTGCATTTCTAGCAGATAGCGTAGCCCTAGAGATCTGAAAAGCTAGTGTACATTTCTTATGTCACTATCCACTGTTTGTGATCCTTCTCAATCAAGCATCGCCCATAGCAAAGTCGATATATCATGGAACCTCTTACATAGCATAGAGAGACAATGCTTTACAAGTACTAGTTAAAAAATTTGTTGCGGTTGCTTGAGGGAGTTGAAAATATAAGTTTCATAACACGTTCCTTAGCAGAATAATTTTCGAAATTGGGAGCTCTGGTTTATAAGGTATGTGTTTGTGTTCTGAGATGTGTAAAGGAGATGACTATAAGTCCAGCGATAAGGAAGGCTTGGATTTGTCATGGATTTCCATGATAGCACAGAGGAGAGTATGTCAAGTGATCAGAAAGGTACAGATATTTCTATTTCCTGAGCTGTAAGCAGGGTACATTTCGGATACTTTGCTCATTGTCGAATGTCCTTCAATTGTAAGTATAGCGATCAAATAATATATATATATATATATATATATATATATATATATATATATATATGTGTGTGTGTGTGTGTGTGTGTGTGTGTGTGTGTGTGTTCAATTTGGTAGGATGATTCTGTCTATGCGTCATCTGTGGTGATCATAATTCAAGTTTCCCACTAACGGTGGAAGGCCATCTGAATGGAGAGGGCTGTTGCAATGCGGGAATGTACTAGTATTTGACTTAACCGTGTAGTCGTCTAGACGACAGAATAGCGAACTAACACTTAGTATGTGTTGGACAGCTATCGTGATCAAGTGGAAATTTGACAAAACTGAATACGGATGTGTGTTTTAGCTTGGCCATTATTCTGTTATCATGTAAATTGTTCGGTTGAGTGCTTGTTCGCATTTGACTTCTTTATTGAGTTGAGAGGAGGTCGATTGTGATGTGTGCATCTAGCAGGTGGAAGACACGGTTGCCAGTTGTCTATATATGAGAAAGATGTTAGCTGACTTTGTAAATTATACGGCGCAATTTGGAGTGTGTTATATCACGGAAATCTGTATTCGTGAGTGCAAATATCGATTTAGAGGTAAATGTGTTCGCAGAGGTGATAAGTTTCTAAGTCTAACGTGAAAAACTATATAGGGTTTTGTTCATAAAACTGGAATTTTTCTACTTTCGTGAAAAATATGACATTTATTGTCATTGGAAATGTTTTGCTTTATTATACTAAAGAAGGTGATGTTAAATAAATAATGGTCGAATGCTGAAGTGTGGTTCTCATCTGGCCCTGCTCCAGCGCACTACATGTCGTAAAAACAAAGTCAATGAACGAGAGGTGTTGTGAGGGCTGTGACAGCAGTGCTTCATAGCCATTAGGGTCAACACACTTTTGGAGGGAAAGCGGGACTTTTGCGGCGAGGCTTTTCAGCAAGACAGGTGCCGTGAGATTGTTAGCGTAGTAGCTTGATCTCGTAGTTTGTTATTGTATATGGATGAGAAGGCAGTCTTTTAGGACGAGGATCTCCCATTGGCTTCTATTAGGGTGATTTTTAGTAGGCATGTGTAGTGAACTCGGAAGTCAAACAGGAATAGGTGGTATATACTTGGAGCTAATAGACTTCCTTAAACTCATCTCTGTCGAACAGCAGGATCTAGTGAGTTGTATGTTTTTTCCCGTAACATGTAGGTGTAGGGCAGAGTTGTCGCTGGTTTCGAGTGGTATGATTTTTTCCCCAAACAGGATAACATGAGTTGTCACTTTTTGTATAGTTTTGCGGTTCTTGTGCAGTACTATGCAAATAGTTGTGTAATTAATGGTTCAGAAAAAATGGTTCAAATGGCTCTGAGAACTATGGGACTTAACATCTTAGGTCATCAGTCCCTTAGGACGTAGAACTACTTAAACCTAACTAACCTAAGAACATCACACAACACCCAGCCATCACGAGGCACAGAAAATCCCTGAACCCGCCGGGAATCGAACCTGGGAACCCGGGCGTGGGAAGCGAGAAGGCTACCGCACGACCACGAGATGCGGGCTGTAATTAATGCATGGTGAGGTAAGTTGTATAGTTAGTATTTGCGATTTTAAGCATTCCTTGTGCAGCACTGTGCATGTAGTTGTGCAATTAGGACCGATCTTTGTGATTAATTGCATAATTAGAATGGATATTTGGGTCCGTTTCCCGAGCAAAATAAAGCAGACTAACCTAACCTTTCTCCTGTGCATCTGGAGAGCTTCCATGCGTTAGGGGGGGGGGGGGGGGGAGGGGTGCACTTAGGCTTTCCATCCAGTAGAGTCATGGTTGATAAGTTGAGCTTTTAACTTGCAGTGAGTATTTGTGCAATGAATTATTTTCGTGTGATTAAGCGTTGTGAGAGTGTTTTCATGCATTATTTCGGTAAGCTATGCGTAATTTGCACGTCTCCATGGTATATACTGGTTTATTTCGGTAAATTAGGAGTTGGGTTGTCTGAGGGAGGAGACCAGACAGCGAGGTCATTGGTCTCATTGGATTAGGGAAGGATGGAGGAGGAAGTCGGACATGCACTTTCAAAGGAACCATCCGGGCATTTGCCTGGAACAATTTAGGGAAATCGCTGGAAACGTAAATCAGGATGGGGCCGAACGTGGGACTGAACCGTCGTCCTCGCGAATGCGAGTCCAGTGTGTTAGCCACTGCGCGACTTCGTAATTTACGAGTTGTTTATCTCTCGGCACATCAGTGCAATGTACTATTATTTAGGAGTAGTTTTGAGGTCTGTAAACTGTATATAGTGACTCCAAGCTCGTTAGGGTGAGTGCTTTTCATGATAAATAAATTAGGTGTAAAGCGTCGCTAAATAAATTGTTCAAAAAATAAATAAAGTGCAGTCCCTCCTCTCTCCAACGGCCCAGAAAAAGCTCATTTCCCTTTTCAAACCAATTTTCCTCCCCTCCAGACCTCTGGCATGGCGAGTGTTTTGTGTAAACTAGGTGAGATCCGTAATTCAGTGTATGTAGGAAATGTGGTTGGATGACCTTGAAAAGTATTTGCAACTAGGTATTTGGAAGTGGAGCGAACAGCTTTTCTGCCTGTGTGAATGAGCAGTCTCTAATGGGGCTACACCATACTAACCTCCCTCAGCAAAATTTATGCACCTTTTCTGAGAGGATGGCAAGCACATTTGATGGCGGTAGTGGGTCTAATTGTTTAAACATCGACTTATGTCCAGAACTGAATGAGTGCATGTAGAACAGCTACTAAAACATTGAGAAACGGATATCGAAGCCTCTTGTGGCGGTAACACAACACTAATGCTGTAGATAGATAATAAATTTAAATAACTTCATAAAATTTGAAGAAATTTATACAAATTTAAAGAAATTTGTAAAAATTATGTTCGAATTGAATGGAAACAGGATAATATTTCGTATCAGCTGTTAGAGCAAATTTCGCGAACAGAGTTGATGGTTGTAGAAGCTCTAATTGTTTAAATAAGGACTTATGTCCAGTGGATGTAATACAGCTATCGATATCTCAGTCCACTGTCGTGGTAACAGGAAACTAATGCTGTAGGTTTATGATAATAGTAATAAAGAAACTTAAACAAATTTACACCAAATTATAGAAATTATATTCGGAGCTTCAGCAGGTGCAGTCGTGTGCGGATAGTGGGCGAGCGTGTACTTAGAAAAAGTGAGAATGTTTGTGTCTGGCAGACGCGAGTGGGTGTGAAATTAGGCTAGTCAGCTGTCTTTCGTATTATCAGCATCAACATACACATACAGCCAGACAACAACGTGACATATCGTGAAGCGCTGTAGTAGCGCCGAACTAGGGCACTTGGCTCTTGTGCAAAGTATGACCGTTCTATGTTTTAGCATTAATGAGTGTACGTAATACAACTATCGATATCTCAGCCTCCTGTGGCGGTAACAGAAAACTAATGATGTAGTTAATACGAGACCATACCAACCCCCCTTCCCCACTCCTGCAGGAGTAAGTTCTTACAGTAAAATTGGTAGACATTTTCTAAGATACTGGTGAGCACACTTGATGGTGGTACTGCGTATAATTGTTTAAATAAAGGCTTATGTCCAGTGCATGTAATTCAGCTATCGATATCTCAGCCTGTTGTGGTGGTAGGAAAAAAATTTATGGAAATGGTATTGGAATTGAATGTAAGCTCTTAGAGCAAAAAATTCCACATTCCAAGATGATGGCGAACACACTTGTGGTGGTACTGTTTGTAATTGTTTAAAGGGAGATTTATGTCTAGAGCTGAATGAGTGCATGTAATAGAGATATTAAAAGACTGAGAAACTGATATCTCGGCCTCTTATGGCGGTAGATAGATAATAAATTTCAAAAATTTAAATAAATTTAAAAAATTGAAATGAACTTAAACAAATTTAAACAATTTTTAGACCTTTAAAGAAACTTATAGAAATTTATACAAATTTATAGAAATTATATTCGAATTAAATGAGGAGCCTCTAGTGGGGGCAACACCGTACCAACTCTGCTCAGCAAAATTTGTCAAGAGAATGGCTAACACAATTGATGGTAGTACTGCTTGCAATTGTTGAAATAAAGACTTACATCCAGTTCCTAGGAACAGATGACTTAGTTTAGTGGAGGTAGCCTGAGTACCGTTTCTTTGCCGCCATTTTCTTAGGTTAGTAGAGGTAGTCAAAGTGACCTATCTCCCCACCAAAATAGAAACTTCCGGCCAGTTCCTAGGACGAGACTTAGGTTAGTAGAGGTAGTCCGGCTGCCCTATCTTCCCGCCATCTTGAATGACGTATATCGAGTCGTCAGCTGATGTCACGTGACGTCACACACTTGCGTCCCGGCTGTCATTTTGGATAACTGTGCTCTGGAGTGAGGGCAGCCCTTGGGGCGACATACTTTGGGGTGACGCCAGCCTTGTTCCACTGCTGGGAGTGCGCAATAGGCTTTCTTTAATGACCGAGAGCAGCAGCATTTGCGTAGAGTTGTTAGTGCTAATAGAGAAAAAGCACTGTGTGAAGTAACCGCAGACAAGTCAATATGGAACATATGACAAACGTATCCGTTAGAACAGTGCGGCGAAATTTGGCGTTAATGGGCTACGCCTGCAGACGACAGACACAATTGCTTTTGCTAACAGGACGACACCACCTGCTGTCGCTCTTCTGGTCGGATCCTGGTTGACTGGAAAACCGTGGCCTAGTCAGGTGATGGTAAGGTTCGACTGTGGTGCAGACCCCTCGAGACTATGGACACGCACAAGGTAACAACAAGGCACTGTGCGAGCTGGAGGTGGCTCCAGAATAGGGCGGGCTGTGTTTACATGGAGTCGACTGGGCCCTCTGGTGCAGTTGAACCATTCATTGGCTATGTATGTTATGTTTGGCTAACTGGAGACCATTAGCAGCCATACATGAACTTAATTTTCGAATCAACGATTGAGTTTTTATGGATGACAATGTGTCATGTCACCGAGCCACAACTGTTCTCAATTGGTTAGCAGGATATTCTGGCCAAGTCGAGTGCATCGTTTGGTCACTCACATAGCCCAGCATCACATCGGACATTTCTGGAACCTATCTGAGTGGTTAGTTCTTACACAGAATCCTGCTCCGGCAACACTTCCTCAATTGTGGAAGGCTATAGAGGCAGCATGGTTGAATATTTTTGTGGGGTACTTACAACGAGTTGCTGAGTCCATACCATGTCGAGCTGGTGCAGTACGCCGGGGAAAAGGAGGTCCGACACGATAGTGGGAGGTATCCCATGATAATTGTCACCTCAGTTTGTGTACAAATTAAAGTATATTATAGATAACTTTAAATCCGTTTGTCTCCACCATACAGGCATCAGATGTTTCAGGTTTGAATAAGCAAAGATATAATGACTTTTCTTTCAGTTACATTATTTTATGAACAATGTGTCGTGGTTTCCTTTTCTATTTCTTATTTGTACTTCGCTAGTGCAGATAAAGAGTGTGCGCTTTGTTCAGATCCAACTACCGCCACTATGACTAATTGGTCAATGTGGTCATGCTTATCTAAATTGATCCTTCCAATATATTCGGCACTAGCTTTATTGGTTTGCGACATGTCATATTACCTCTGTATAAATTGGTTCGTGTGGTGTCATGTTAGGGACCTGTCTATGCCTCCCCGTGTGGTGTAGAATGGGGTTGGTGTTGCGTGGGATTAAAGCAATCCGTTTGTCCTGTAAACTTCAGATGCATGTGGCTTCTGCGCTTATTTAACAACGCGTTCTTTTCCAGATTTATGGTGTCTCGTCAATCACCGAGAAACACCAATTTTTTCTTCCTCGTAACAACTACATGTAGTCGCAAGTTCAGCAGATTACCTTTTGCTCTAAGGTTGAATTGTTGAATCACTAAATATTTTCTGTACACTCGTACTATATCAACACAAAGCGAAGAGCAGATATTGTCAATTCTGATATCGCAGTTACTACCTTTACATTCGGGATCTACTTAAAGAGATGAGCACATGTTTCTGTTTCGTCAGTGAATAACTGAACAAGCTTATTCAATAATGGTACGAAAAGCTTGAGCCTCTTTAGTTTCCTCCATTTTCTGAAGATACACACTGAAACACTGCCCGCTGGATGGGGTCTTCCTCTGTTGGGTTTACTACAGCTGTGTGGTTACTAGATGTGGGGAGGAATGGTGTTTCACTCGTACTGTACAGCTCAACTGAAGAGTGAACGATTCTTCTTTGTTTATACGCTCAATGTCTCTTGTATCATTCCACCTCTACTACTCAACATGATGCTGTACCAAGTCTTCGCCGCTTAATTAAATCGATGTATTATATTGTTCTTTTATCGGTGGGACAAGTATGTTAATTATCATTATTTATAAAGACCACCTGGTTTTACTTCCTGTTACTGTTAACCTGTTACCTATTCTGTTCCAGTTAACCATAATGTACATTGTGGAAGTAATAAAACCGTCATAAAGAGTGAAAGAAATTCACCAACGATTCGCAAAGCGAACCTGTATTTCTATTACATATCTGGATTTCAGCTCTTCAGTAGCTATCCTCTGTGCGTTTCATCCGAGCGAGTTAGACTCGCCAAGATTAACGAGACTATATGAGTCGGTTTGAACGCTCTGATGATAGCTATTCAATAGCTGAAACCTCGTCTGCAATAAAAATATAGACTGGATTTGCGACCGATTGCTGAATTAATGTCCTCTTTTTACGAAGTACATCACAGTCACTGCATACAACCGTTCCGATGGAATCCATCTTGGTTACTAAAATCTTCATTAAATGTCTAAACAGTTGTTATTGAAAGGCATCTGTGTGAGTCACGTTTCGTGAAATAATTTCATGTATTGATTAACTTGTTTCATTTAGTCCAGTAGACTGGTTTTCTGGCTGTTGATATACTTTCCGGGATGTGAGGTCGTGGTCCAAGAACTTTTTCTGCTCCTTACGTTTCGTCCAGGACTGCGCTGGACTTCCTCAGAGGAGCTTCTCCGCTGAGTCTTGCCGACTGACTGGTCGGGTGTCTGAGAGCGACTTATATATTGTGAGAAAGGGGGGCGTGGTTCAGGTGACACGTGATGAGCAGTAATAATCCATAGCAAAGATAAGGTTGACTATACATTACCACCTTGCCAAGATAAAAATTGTTAGCAATTTTGTAGAGCCACTGTCCATATATCGCTGAGTTCATAGCCTCCTCTTTCCTATTAAAATTATCGTGATGTTTATAAATTTCAATAGCTTCTCTGTATAGGCGAGGATAGTAATTTAACGTTGTAGATAAACCTTCGGTATCCGAAAACTTCACTTGATGGTTTCCTGGTTGAAGAGCATGTTCCGCTACAGCTGATTTTTCTATTTTTCCAAGTCGACAAAGACTTTTATGCTCTTTCAGTCGCGTATTTACGCTTCGTTTGGTAGTACCAATATAAACTTTCCCACAGGCACATGGAATTTTATACACACCACATGTCGACAGAGGAGGGCGTTTATCCTTCACGGATCGTAGTACTTCACTTATTTTCTTTGTTGGTTTAAAGACCGGTTTTATGTCATGTTTTCGTAAAATCTTACCGATCCGATCTGTTACTTTTTTAATAAAAGGGAGAACTACTGTATTTTTCTGTCGTTGTGGTTCATTCTTATCTTTTGGTCTTCTGTTCCTTGGACGCAAAATTCTATTTATCTCTTTTTTTTAGTAGCCGTTTTTTTCAAAAGCCTGCTTCAGATGTTTCACTTCAGCATCCAAATCTTCAGGTGTACATATCCGTTGCACTCGATCGACAAGACTTTTTATGACACAAGTTTTTTGTTGTGGATGATGATTAGAATTTTTATGTAAATATCTGTCCGTATGTGTTGCCTTCCGAAAAACTTTATATTCCAAGCTTCTATCGGACCGTCTCATAACTAAGACATCCAAGAAAGATATTCTGTTATCCTTTTCTATTTCCATGGTAAACTGTATTTTTGGGTGAATTTTATTTAAATAGTCAAAGAAATCGTCCACGGCCTTTCTGCCATGGGACCAAACCACAAATGTGTCACCTACATATCGATACCAACGAGATGGTTTGTTATTAGCTTTGTCTAGAGCTGATTGTTCAAATCTCTCCATGTAAAGATTGGCAATCGCAAGGCCTAATGGATTACCCATTGATACTCCATCAAGTTGTTCATAAAATTCATTATCCGCACTCAATTCTGCAGTTACGTCATCAACACAAATTTTCTGTGAATGTTTCTAAACATTCATGGTGGTGTCTGTTTATTCTATATCGTGTTTCCCTACCACTTTCGCGCAACGACGCTCTGAGCGTGTTTTTTAGGGAATTGACTAGTTTGAACCTAGGACCTGTTGCTCGTGAGGAGACGCCAGACCAGACATGACATGTAGAATTCAGAAGAGTTCAGTGAGACTAGCGATGATATAACCAAATACTAAATGATCTCAGTGTCAACTCCACTGCACTCCCTGTAAAAGAATCTTAATACTAACTAAATATAATGGAAAAGGTTCAAGGCTTTCCTATTTTTAGTTAGCTGGTAAAACAACGTCGAAAAAGCAGTTAAGTTTACCATTGGAAATTTTATTCTACTCACAAAACATCATTTATAAATTGCACTATTGATAAAAGGAAATGTTTTAATACAGGATGGTAAAAACCAACTGCGTTCAACAAAAATGTGAACGAATATTCCCTGAATGGGTTTCCAAGTTCTACAATCGATCGAAGGGTGACCTATGCCATATCACATCTATAATCTAGGTTTAATTTAAGTTTCACAAAAGATAAAACTATCAAAATGGTCTACAGTGACCGTCAATTATCTTTAGTTATTTATTTAACTTGTCGTATATTACAGTGGCTGATGTGGATTCTCAATAACTATATAAAAGAAAAATCATCGCGTTTCAGATCTTTTCTTCAAGTGGCAAATGTGAACACCATGAGTTTTAATTAACGATCGACACTAGTATTACGCAAAAAGGGGGTATAACAGATGAGACTTCTGCAGGTCTGAGTGAAGCCTTATGCGCTCAAATATGCGGCATCGCGTGCGTTCATTACCTTGTCGGTGTTTAGGCAGCGTCAGGGCGACAGCGGCCGGCGCACCAGCCATCCAGCTCGCCGTCTCGGAACTAACTCTCTTAACTTCTCCTTACTACAATTTAGCGAAGTTGGTTTTAAAAAACTATCTGGCTGTGTTTTCATCTGACCAATCATGGTCTCAATGTTAACCTTAAGCTCCGCCTACAAAATCTGTCTATCCAATGAGAAACGTTATACTTTTCGTGGTGGGGCAATGTTTTTAAAGTTTGCAACGTAACAGAGACGCTAAAAAGTCTCACGCTAAAAACTGCCGCTGGTGTGGTCCTTTCAGCGTTATCATCAGATCTTCTGGAGGGCTCTATCTTTTAACATGGGCTGGGGGGGGGGGGGGTGGTCCTTGACGTACCTGAGACGCGAAAAAGTCTCACACTAAAACTTGCGGGTGGTAGTGGCCCTTTTTGTGTTATCGTAAGATCTATACTGTTTTTCTGGAGGGCTCTAGCTTTTAACATTGGCTGGGGGGTGGTCCTTGACGTAACAGGGACGCGAAAAAGTCTCACGCTAAAACGTGCAGGTGGTAGTCTTATAGGTAGGCTGCCGACGTGGGTGTCCAGTCCGTCCTTTATCATAGGGCCTTCTAGCTTAACACGGTTCTGCTCTCGGCTTCTGTCCTCATTTCTCCCCTGGGAACTGTGTCTGCCTCACGGTGGGAAGGTACGACATGCATTTAGGCATTCTTGTGTTAGCTGTGGTATTCCATTTGCTCACTCGTTAAACGTATTACTTTGGATAATTTAATGTCATGATTTATTCGGAGCTATGTGAGATACTACTGGATTTGCTTATCATCTCAGGGTTTTCATGGAAGGTGTTGGATTTGCCTGACACCTTACATGATTGGGCAAACATTTTTGGTGATGTCTTTATTGGGCCCCATGTTCTTCCACCTACGGTCAATGGAGTATGTTATCATGATTTCATACAGGATACTCTACCTGTGCTGCTAGGACATGTGCCTTTACAAGTACGACACAACATGTGGTTCATGCACGATGGAGCTCCTGCACAATTCAGTCGAAGTGTTCGTACGCTTTTCAACAACGTATTCGGTGACCGATGGATTGGTAGAGGCAGACCAGTTCCATGGCATCCACGCCCCCCTGACCTTAACCCCCTCGACTGTTATTTATGGGGGCATTTGAAAACTCTTGTCCACGCAACCCCGGTACATAATGTAGAGACTCTTGGTGCTCGTATTGTGGATGGCTCTGATACAGTACGCCATTCTCCAGGGCTGCACCAGTGTATCAGGGATTCCATGCGACGGAGGGTGGATTCATGTATCCTCGCTAACGGAGGACATTTTGAACATTTCCTGTAACAAAGTGTTTCAAATCACGCTGGTACGTTCTGTTGCTGTGTGTTTCCATTCAATGATTAATGTGATTTGAAGAGAAGTAATAAAATGAGCTCTAACATGGAAAGTAAAGTTTCTGGACACATGTCCGCATAACATATTTTCTTTCTTTGTGTGTGAGGAATGTTTCCTGAAAGTTTGGACGTACCTTTTTGTAACACCCTATAGTGATGCCTGGGAGAAGGATGGCCTATGGGATCAACTTTATTTTTTATTTATTTCTTCATCATTTCATCTCATCATACTGTGTTACCCCTTATCCACAACCATAAGCAGGGAAAGACAGCTCTGTGTGTATAAATGTGTGGGTGAAGTGTATGTACCCTTCTTGGTATTCATTGCAGAGGTGTGCGAACGTCTGCTGAATTCAGTTTTTAATGCTGGCTTGTGGCATGACCGTGCCAGAGACAACAGATTGTTCCGCACTTTTTAAAAGTACGTCTTGCGGTTGGTCAGCACATCTACGCGCAAGCCGTTGAAATGTCTATGTATGTCCTGCTCCAATTTTGTACGGTAAACTGGTGGGTGTGCAACAGCCAGTGGTGCTTTTGGCACCTACGCGATTGGAGGAAACTCCAGGTGCTGCAATGTTGTTTCTTGATTATTGGCGGCCCTCGCAGCCCATTCTAGGATCCAGTGTCAGACCACAGCTCCTGGGAGATTTTTAGATATTTTGTCGGTGTTAAGTCAGTCGATGCCCGATGGTGTGGTTAGAAACACGCTGCGTTCGAAAGCTTTTAGGATAAAACATTTTGGTTAGGAACCACGTTAGCAGTTCGTTATGTTATGTCTGCAGTAATTAAACTGAATTATCAGAGAAATTATCAACCAAATTTTTTGTATATAACTTTTATCGATTTGAGCTTAGTATTTAAAATGGCAACGTGATTTGATTAGCTACCCACTTTATGACCTTTCCACTGTCTCTACAGAATTTCTTGATCAGAACGAGTGCTCACAAGGCAGGTTTGACGGCAACAACTTGAAATTCGTATGAATTATTACGATTTGCCTTAATATGATGAAATTACCTTTACTGGCTTTCTTATTCTCATGTAATGGGTTTTTGAGCTACAGTGCATTTATCAGGCTACCTGTGTCCAAGCCTTCTGGTGACACGATGTTCTACTGCAGCAAACACTTTGTTAAGAAGCCACCCCACAAGTAAAACTACTATGAAGGTGTCTTCACTTTGTTAAAAGATTGGTAAAACCTAGAAAAGAATACGAGTACCTCTCCGACAGTAAATGACCCCCTCTCTTGGAATATAGCTCATTAGCCTTTCCCCCAGTTGATTCTCACCACCGCCAGCCGCGCGACCTCTGCACTATAGGACTTAACTTCTAAGGTCATCAGTCCCCTAGAAATTAGAACTACTTAAACCTAACTAACCTAGGGACATCACACACATCCATGCCCGAGGCAGGATTCGAACCTGCGACCATAGCGGTCGCGCGGTTCCAGACTGAAGCGCCCAGAACCGCTCGGCCACTCCGGCTGGCTATCCACAGGAAGTGACTTTCATAGTACAAGGCAGTTAGCGAGCACAGGTAATCAGCAATACTCTTTTAAGTTTATGTTTGAGAAATCACGAACCAGACGCATCACTTCAGCAAATTTTCAGATACTGGAATTACAAAATCAGCCATTGTGGCAGTAGTGACATTAAGTCAGTTGTACGAAAACATTCAATTTTCTCAGCACTAAATATTTATACCACTTTTCACTTTCACGAAAATACTGTGATAAAGAGATGTTTATAGACCGGTTTCGGTTTGTATTATTTTCATGGAATTCACAAGCACACTGAAGTTTCCAGTTACAGGAAAAATTAAGCAGAAAATACAGTATTAGCAGAAAGTGTTATTAAAGAAGAAATGATAACATGAAAAGAGGAAGCTACGGAATATTGTGCATTAACTTCCTCCAGGAGTTTTAAGCTTCCTCCACTTTCGCAGAGAAACTGATGAGTAAACGACAAGTTAAGAGATTGGAGAAAATTGTTTGGAATGACAAAGACTGAAGATAATTTCCTTAACATAAATCTTAAAGTTATTCACTAAGGCCTTTAAAACAAATATGTTCAAATATTTCAGTTTGGCCTCTACTACTTTAAATATAAGATCAGAAAATATGATAGTGTTACAAAAAAGTCATAAAAGCAGGTCGAGCTTATGCTCATTTTTAGTTTGTGGAACTGACCATGCTAAACATTCTCAGAAGAGCTGTGATGCTCATCAAACAAATTTCGATGTAGCGGGATTACATACGAAAAAGAGTGATTTGAAGTGAAAACTCAGAATGGAGATCCAATTCCACTCGTTTAAATGAATCTGGGTTTACTCGAGCTTTTATTTGTGCAAGAATAGTTTGCAACAGAACTAGGTGTGGGGTTGTGTTATTAGTGTGCTTTCCGTGCTCACAACGGTGGAACCACGATATTCCGGAGAATATCTGAAACCCTCGCCGACAGTCTTAATGACAGAAGGAAATTATGGTCTTGGCGCCTCAGAAATAATAAATGATTCACTGTACATTAATTCATAAGCCTTCGGTGGACGCGGCTTTCACACTTCCATGAGTGGGCGCCTTTCGGCTTTTGAACCGCAATTAGTTTTGCATTTTTAACCTAAGGAAAAATAATCATCCCATCAGAAATAAATAGGTAAAATGCATCAATTTCTTTTTCCGGAATTTCAGCACTTGCTTTTGGACCTGCAAAAACTTTTAGGATTTTGTTGGCCTTGGGTTTAGGAGAAGGTGGAAGCGGTTCACTTATCCAAATAGTTTCTTTATCTGTTCCTACGTAAAATCGGTAATCCTCTGTTTGTTGTCTCCCCTCCTCAAACAGGTAGTCATCTCTTTCCTCTGTCGATTGTTCGGAGTCATTGCTGGGGTTTTCTGCTTCAATAAGTTCCTCTTCCGATTCAAATGAATCAGATAATTCTTGCAATTCTTCTTTTGACGATTCTCGCAGTACTTTCTCACAATTAGAGGTGCCTGTCAAATGCCTTCTTCTTCTCCATTTCGACGCTTTTCTGGGGCCTAATGAAGATTTTTTTTAAATTAATATATTGTAGCAAATCAATATTCAAGACTGTAGAAAGTAAAAAATTGCATATGACAATTTAGATTTGATTCGAATATTCAGTATCTATTTATACAAAAGAAAGATTGTCTTGAGACGAAAGAAAAACACAAGTATAGAAAATACTTACATCACAAGGCGTACCGCAAAGGCAATACTGACGTTTCAAACAACAGCAGCGACCAATCTGCTGAAAGCATCAATAGCGCAAATGTAGTAAGTGGTGACATCCGTTGAGAACACCAGTTCGTATCTTGACGTCGACGTAACTGTAACGCTACCTGTGATCCTAACAGAAAACTAAATCTTGCGGCTATCTGCCGCAGGCGCACCCACCGAATGGCTAAGATGCATAATTTCACTAAAGGAGTATATATACACCTGGTAGAAAATATTATCAGCCTACGGATAAGAGCACACTGATTGCTTTGGAGAGCTATAGACTGTTTGCAACTGGTATCAAGCAAACATGGGATCTGCGCCGCTGGTTTAACTCTTTGTATCCCGACAATAAGATAAAAATATAATTTAATTTTTTTCACAAAATTAGCCTTTATTGTAGTGGTAATCTACTAATACAACAAGAAATTGTCAAAAAGTAAACAACCGATTGTTTTACGCTCGTGATTTCACCTTGGAAACACTGGTACATACAGTTGTCAACCACCAATAATTTCCTGCGAAAACAAAGCTGAGAGACACTTTCACGGGATATTCACGGCTTACATCAACGTTTGGTTCGACCTCTTTCGAGAATTTATGGACAGCTGCTAATTTGGAAAGAGGCCACGTCAGGTTCACCGCCACTGTCGTCACCAGCATCGTCTTTAACTGCAGTTTCAGCACGTAATCGAGGACTTGGCGAAGGGGTTGAGCTTCCTGATGTATTTTCCCGATGGAAAAAGTTCGCAGAAGCATCCTCATGGCTACTTTCTGCCTTGCATGTCTCTGAATCCATACCGCCTTGACCTCCTTCACCTATAAGACGTACGATTACATCATGGGTGACGTCTCGAAACTTCCATAAACACATAATGTCTAAAACAAATGTTAGTCCTAAATAACAAGCAACAATGTGCCTAAAATATGTTAAATCTGCGTCTCATGACAAAATGTATTATAAAATTACATTCCTGTCGGATCCACTGATAAAAGCTGCAGTACAAACTCGGATTTGACAAAAAGATTTTCTGTAGTCAGGATCCCATGAATAATTTATATTTAATATCTACAGGCTTTGCTGTCTCCTTCTGGTCTTCAGAAATGTTTGTTACACGTTTACGTATTACACGTTACTTGTTTGAAGACCGAAAGATGACAGCAAAGTCTGTCGGAAATCGGTTGTCGAAAATATAATGTATTTACGCGATCTTGCCTATAGAAAGTTATTTTGCCCAATGAAGAAGAAAACTCCTCATTCCTCAACATGAGGAATTTAAAACTAAAATTTACATTACAGTAACTTTAGATATATTTACATTCACTTTTCACATTTTACCTTACTGTCACACATAAACGTTTCGAAGCAGTCGCACATTCGGATCTCCGGGTGGAAACTGCTTTATTGTCAGAAAATCTTAAGTCTACAAAACAGGTGAAGCAATGCTTTCGTATCTGCTCTTATAATTGTCGCTCGCTGGTGTGAGGCAATAGATCGAGAGAAATAGAAGAGGCATTGGAAAAAATGAATTGGAGCATTATTGGCTAGAGTGAAGTACAACGTAAAAGTGAAAAGTGCCTTTGACCGAATTCAGGAAAACTCTTCTATTAATGTGGTGAACCAAACGGAAAACTAAATGGAGTTAGGTTTTTAGTAAGCAAGATATCCGTATCAGTAGGAACATCAAGCATAATTGCGGTTTGATCCTCAAAATATCAGAAAGGCATAAAATTCAGATAGTTCAAGCACTTGTATTTACTTCTG